>NC_041361.1:7525680-7603180 GCF_900634415.1 Cottoperca gobio
TGCGCTTCTCTGTTATCCCCGAGAAGAAATACCCCGCTGGTGCTACACCGGCCGAGATCACCCAGTGCAGCCTGGACCAGAGCTATGCGCTGGAGGCTGTGCTGGAGAAGAACCATGAGCTGCAGCCTCTCAACCTGCTAGGTATGTGTTAGATACACTGATATTATGTCATCAAATTAGCACACGATTACATTTTATATATAAAAAAGCTAACCACATTTTGTCTCTCCGCTCTCAGGTGAGCTGCAGTTTGCCTTTGTGTGTTTCCTGATTGGAAATGTATACGAGGGCTTCGAGCACTGGAAGAGTCTCCTAGCTTTGCTGTGTCGATCAGAGGAGGCAATGCGAAAGCGTAAGGAGCTCTATCTGGGGCTCATCGGCGTGCTTTACCACCAGCTCGGAGAAATCTCGCCTGACTTCTTTGTCGACATCGTGTCTCAGAGCAACTTCCTCACCTCCACACTGCAGGTAGATGCACAACTTCAGAATCACAAACATGATCTCAAAGTGCATACAAATTAAAGAAACTTTCTTTTGAATTTCTCGTGGTATAAAGAACACATCTTAACTTGAAGTGCAGTAGTTTACCATTTCTAACACCATTATGACTGAAAGAAAAATAATTACTTAATCACTGTACAATTGTGAAGACATAAATGAGTGACATATTGGAAAGGTCAGGTCATAGTATTTCAAAGATCAGGGTTCTTATTTATCATCACGAGTAGCAATGTGGTCATACCTGTCCTGAATTTCTCCCATTAACCAGAAAAGTAATCTTACCCCCCCCCCCCCCCAGGATTTGAGAAACCCTGATTATTGAATATAGAATGTCAAAGCATTGCCTATGTTATTATCAAGGATGTTCACATTAACCATTACAAATCATTACCTTGTTTGACTCCTTTTTCTCACAGGACTTTTTCCAGTTTGCAAGTGGACCGGGTGTAGACGGCACGCTGCGTAAGAGAGCAGAGAAGTTCAAAGCTCACCTCACTAAGAAGTTTCGCTGGGACTTTGATGCAGACTTGGACGACTGCGCCCCTGTGGTGGTGGAGCTGCCTGAAGGTGTTACAATGGACTGAGACTGTATTATGGATTCTGTGCACATGCTGGAAACGTAAGCGAGAACAGGATCTGACATAATCTGACACTGAAGGAGAGCAGTACAGCTTGGTATTGAACAGCACATCCTAAGGTTCTCAGAAGGCTTGAGGAAACCATCTTAAACAATAACCACTCTTAGTTTCAGTAACACCAGTAGTTTTCTAACAGTGTGTCGAAGGATTTGCATGTGGGCTTTACAACACCTTCTCATATATGTACACCATTTGCACCCTGTTATATAGAACAGCTATAGAAAAGCTGAACTCTACTAAATGTCAGTGGTGCCCTCTGGTGGTGGATTTCTCTCCAAGTTGCCAGGCTAGTTTTAGAACCCCAGTTGCAATGTATTGCCAAAATCAACCCCCTAGTTTTTTTTTATATCTCACTAACATTGGAGAATGTATCAATGACTATGCTAAGGTTTAAAAACAATGTCATACACAGAGCTATGATCTTCAACAATATTGAAAAAAGGAACATGTTCTCTAGAACTGCCACATGGTATGGATAAAGAATTCTAGATAAGCAGGATGTCGCAAGAAGAAAACAAAAGTATAGTATTGTGTGACTGTAGTAGTTTTGTACCTTTTTTAAAAATATTAAAATAATAATTTTGGTTGCCACACTGTTTAGAAAATGACGAAGTTGTGGTTTGTAATGGTAAATTGTTCAAACACACGACCACATCTGAGCTTTTTTCTTCCGAACTTTTCTATGATTTATTTGATTTAAATTCCCTCGAATAAAAACAATTTTTGATACGAAATATCTGTGTACTACTTCCTGTCAGTGCCATCTATTAAACGTTTATGTGTTTCAATACCTGTCGGGAGTCATCTCTCTCTCTCTCTCTCCTCCACTAGATGGCGATCATGTGCTTTTTGTGATTATGCACAACTTGTATCTTCCTAAAGAGCTTCATTTTAAATGTACAAATGTGCATTCAAACAATGAAAAGCTGCTGTTTTCGGTGCTCGAAAGAACTATGTTCTGGTTGGAATTAGCAGTGGGGTCTGTGCACAGCCTGCCCCTCTGGTGGAAATCCTCTTTTTTTAAGCTTTCTCTGATCTCAACAAAGTTGATTTGTGAGAAACGGATTAAGTGGCGAGCACATACGACAACTGGATGTTATAATTACATGTAATTTATTATCTGGGAATATATGTGTGTGTGATGGATGGGACAGGCCTTGTGTTTGCCTGTCGATCCATCAATCCATTCACTTGTTAATTTCTCCTCTGCCTTAACATCTCCCGGCTCTGTGAACCTGTCTATAACCAGAACGCTGCTGTGAAAAGGACTGAAGCCGTTTAATGTAATTATGTGAATCAATAGAGTCTGGCCTGTTAATGGAGATCCAAATGCCAATCCAAGAAATCCATTCTCTTTCCAGAAGACAGATGGTTTTGTGAAATGGATGGTAATGTTAAGCTTTCTGATGAAAACTACCTCTTTTGAAAACGTAAGCTCTTAAAAGAAGATCAGTTCTGTATTTGTGGTCCACTCTGAGACCACTGAGGCCCTACGCTGGTTGTTTTTTTTCCCCTTTTGAATGCAATTAGATGGATCAAATGGCTTGGAATACATGGTGGAAACCTACCACAGCACAACATGGAAGGAAATGTGTGCCAATTATTTGTAGATTTAAGTTCCTCTCTGGAGATGAAGTACTGTACATTGTCAATGAAGACCGTCACAGAAATGACACTGTTGGGACATCCTTGGCGTTCCAGCCCCTACATTAGTCAGCGGACAACTCCTTAAGTGTCAATTTTTTTTTCTTCCACCGCACGCACTCTTTCACCCTTTGGTGAACGCTCTCCTGCCATGTTCCTGGTAAGGCAACCATTTTCCTTTTTTAATCTCTCTTTTTTTGGTTTCAATGGTGCGTACGCCCCTGGGGAGTGAAGCACGCTGGGAAAGGAACTGAGTTGATTGTGAAGAACCTCAAAGGCAAGCAGGCCCTGTCAGTCATGGTGGAGCTTTTCCTCCATTTAGATGTGAGCTGGTCATTTCCATGGAGCTTCACAAGCTGCTCACCCTGCCAGTGTAAACACAGGCCCCTCTGTTTCTTTCCCAGTCCCTCAGCCGCTCTCCTCCCCCCTCACGGCAGCAAGGAAGATGTGTGTGTGTGTGTGTGTGTGTGTGTGTGTGTGTGTGTGTGTGTGTGTGTGTGTGTGTGTGTGTGTGTGTTGTGTGTGTGTGTCTTCTTGACCGAGTATTGACTCCGGTTTTGATATTAATTATTGAACAAATCAGGTGTTTGATCATGTGTGTAGGGAATTACTTAATTATTAATTGAGGCAATTGAATTGAAGTGTTTCTGATCACCCAAGCATCTGCAATAAATGGGTAAATTAGATCTCATTTCTTGCCCGCTGCAGTGGAAATTTAGAAATGTAGTGAGAGATGTGCAGGATTATCAGCATCCAGAGATTCAGTAACATTTCACTGCTGCTGTTGCATCATTGCATCATGTTCTCCTTTCCGTACAGATTACTTGTTGCCATTTCTCTGCCTGCAGCCTGTCTTTCACCAAACGAGAAGTTTTTTTCTTTCGTATGTCAAGATGCAAAGTTATAATAAATAGCTTGTCAAAAAGTGGACTTCTGGGTAATTGCCTGTGTATCTAGATTACATGTGGGGAAAGATGTTGGGACACAAGTGGAGAGAGAGTTTTCTCTCTGACCTCTTTTTCCTGTTTTGTAGAGATTGCATTGGCAAAATTACAATTACAGACAATTGGCAGCGTGGTATAGTTGTGGTGACGTGAACAATTCAAACATTTTACTTTTTTAATAATGAAAGCAAAAATGTCCAGGAGGGACTTGCTCAAAAAACTAAACTAAATGCATCTGTGGTGTGGTTTCTGTTTCCTGCTGCTACTTCCTCTCACCTTTTTGTCTTCGACTTTTCCTTCAGTGTCTGCTTCCATGAGTGTTGATGACCGGGCTGCAATTCCTCTGTATTCCCTCTCTGCCGCAGTACCAGCGGGGCTTCACATGTCTGACTCGCATGACCCAAATGCGAGGCAGGCACGTGTACATTTCCCCAGGACGTGTAGATGAGTGCGGTGTGTGTACAATTTGAGCTCTGGTGCCCAGACATATGGCGATGAGGGGTGGGTGGGGGTTACTAAAAGCGGGGATGGACAAGGTTAAAAATCCCTCCTGGAAATTTCATACGCACCAGGGAAGATAAAGAGAGAGTGTGTGAACAGTATGTTCTGTTATAGTGATCTGCTGAAGTGATTAAAGGCAGGAGCTAAACACAAGGCGGTAGACCTTTTAGAGGTCTGCTCAGCAGGCATGTGTGTCTGTCAGTGTCTGCCTTTCTGATCATGTACAGCATGACAGCATGACAGCTGGCCAATAAATGTCCCAGGCTAACTAACTAAAGTTGTAGAGGTGGAACAAGTACATGCTGTGATTAGCACGCACACACAGAGACTAAGCGGCACAACAGAGGCCGAGATAACCTTTCATGTCATTTCTCACCGCTCATGTCTGCGCCTGTGCTGTATATCATCCTTGAGAGCTTAACTAAACATTGGACGAGTCCTTTTGAATCAAACACGGTTTAAACAAACCACAGTAAAGATCCGTTCCTGGTTCGTATTCCCCGTCCTGAGTCCATCAGATATCTTTCACTCTCCCCCACCTGGCCATCAGATGACTGATCTCTGACTTCCATTTTTAGTGCGTGTGTGTTGTGTTTGGCTGTGGCACTCAGAGCATGAACTCTGGCAGACCTTGTCACAGCAGAAAGGATTCGAATGCTGCTGCATCCCAAGTACACACACAGCCTCTCGCTATCGCTCACTTCTTCTCTTCCTACCCTTATTTTTCTTTCAGTCTCTGTGTGAGGGTTTTGAGGTGAAAGCAGACCCCTCCTGGTAGCCCCACACCCAGGGGGGAGCCCGCTGAATGGTAACAGGGTGGAGAGGAAGGGCAGGAGGGAAACCCCTGAGCAGACCGGACCTTTCATTTCATATGGCGCTTTGAGGAGCATGAAAACATTCACCACTCACTGTTTTCTACTGGGTATTAAAGTCATCCCTCTCTTCTTCCGTCCTTTTTCTGCTTTCTATCAATTTCTGGTTTCTCTTCACCCTCTACTGCCCGCACCAACACCCTCCTCTTTCAGAGATTTCTGATGTATTATTTAGACTATTCTCACACACACACACACACACACACACACACACACACACACACACACACACACACACACACACACACACACACACACACACACACACAGCTTAGAATTTTTGATTTTTTTTGCCCTTAATGTTAAAATATAGAAACTCCTTCTTTGTCTGTTCTTCTGTGAAACTCTCCTCTACTTGCGTCCTCTCCCACCCCCAACCTATCAAGTATGATATATGATGTCAGCAGCAAGTATTTCACACATGGAACTACATATTCAAGGATTTAATACACAGTATTTTACTAAAAGTAAAATAGACTCTAAATAGCCTTTTCCCAAAAGGGAATAGAAGTAATGTAATGTAGGCCATATCAATGATTCAGTCATTTAGAAAGGGAAACAAGCAAACTTTCTTTGTCTTGCATAAATATGTTTTATCTGCTTTCTTCTTTCCTCAAATGTGTATTGCATCCCGTTGTGGGGGCCCAATCCCCAGGTCGGGAACCACTGCTGTAAAGTGTAATAGATGGCTGCTTTGCCTTGGCTTGTGCTAGTTAGTTTTGGAGAATATATTTTTTAAAGAGGAAAAAAGCTATTTCATTACCTTCCTTTCTGGACGGGCAAAGCTTCACATTTATCTTAGAAGGAAACAGAGAATAAAAAGTGCATGAATGTTCATTCTTGACCTTGGAAGGTCGTCAGCGAACTCAAAAAACTCAAACATCTGTTTGATAATATTCCAGTTTTGATTAAACTCTTCTTTGTCACTTTATTGTTTTTTTTTCTTCTCTGTTTCATATTTTTCCTGGAACTTCTTTACAACTCTCCCTCCTCTCAGAGGGAAGTGCAGGTGTGTATAGTTCTCCCTCATGCATCGTGCTGTAGCTCATTCGATTTGTTTTGTGACACAGAGAGGTTTTAAAAAGCTGCAGAAAAATCCTCACGTTACCTGTTTTATTCCCGCATCTCTTTAATGCAACAGTAAATCTTCCCCTTCCTGTCTCCTCTTTGAACTTTTCCCCCATCCAACTCTTTCATACCTTATTCCACTTCCTCCATCCCTTTTGCTTTTTCGTTGTCCGGGTTCAAGTTCGAGTTATGGAACAATCATCCAGAGTAGCAGAGCGGGGTTAGATCTGATCTCTTATCAGTATTTATTTTTGTTTGCTGTCCCTTCTCTATGCTGTACTTTCTGAAATCTCAGCTCATAATTATTCTCAGCAGTGTAGGTTTTTTTTTTTATAGATATTAAGAAAAATAAATAACTCTTAATTAACATTTTCTTTAAAGTCTTTCCCTCTTGCTCTCCAGCTCGAACTCTCCCTCCCTCTTTGTTGCTGGCCTGAATCCCAGACACATCTCAGCTGATCGTCCCTAATCTGAGCGCTAGCTGTCTCCTGTCCTATCCTGCTGCTGTCACCACTGCAATTAAGTCCGTCTCATTGAACAGGCTTCTGTCAGTCTGTGCGAGCGCATATGCGTCTGCCTCCATGTTGTGGCCAGGCTTACTGGAGCCAGGTGGCCACGTGTTTGGCTCACAGGAGGCTATTTTTCTATCGATGTTAAACCACAGGCAATAAACGCAGCCATGTGATGCACACAGTGCAAGGTTTGATACAGCGCCAAAGACTTGGCAACACACGCATGGGAATACATAAGATATTACCAGGAATGGGACATTTGGCCAGTAAGTTTGGAAATTTGGTAAAGCTTCTTTGCAGATATGACCAAAGTGGTTTGAGTATGTTCCAAGATGTTAATGGCACTGTGAATAAGAGATAATTGCCCTGGATCTGAGATGTGGCCTAATGGCTGAACACGGAAAGGCTGTAGTTGTGTATTCACTGGGTCTCTGATGAGTAGGTTGGGCCTTGAAGCTGACATGGGAGAGGTTCAAAAAATGTCTTGGGTCTTGAAGCACAATATTACAAACAAAACTGAGAGACAAGGGAAAGTATTGAATCATCTAGATTCATTTCTTATAAAAGTCTTCTTGCTTCAGCAAGTATCAAGCAACATGTTAGGTGTGGTGTAATTGTTGTATGTCAACTTAAATAATTAGGGGCTTAAGTCAAAATCACTAACAACTTGCAGAAGCTGCTCATTTGCCATGATGTCACTAAAAGATGCAACAGAGCATTTTTCCAGCATCAACACTTTGGCAAACCCCCATCACTATTTATTTATCTCCCTCTCTTCTCCCCATGTCCTTTTGTTCTATTACGTAGCCTTGTCTGGCGCTGCTTGTGATATTTACCTCTCTAACCCCATGGTGTCTGGCCAGTAAACAGACATTGGCCCGAGACATTGGCTGGACCGGCTCCATGTTTCTGCTCTCTGCTCCTTATCCACATTACCACTGAACCACAGCTGGCTAATGAAAGTCAGGCCCCACCTGCCCACAGAACGCCTGCACGCTAACTACTGGAGTGTCCTGAGAGGAGTCGGACGACTACTACTGTGGACATGCCAGTGATTTCAGAGATCACAGTATACACATTTAAGGTTGGAAGGATTACAGGAACATCAGGACATGATTTTGCTCACAACATTAAACATATTATTGTACAATATATTAGTCAATCCATTTGCTAACATACTGTATTTGTACAGAAAAGAAGATTACCATTACATTAGTAATTCGATTATGTGTCACTGTAGAACTGCTGTTCATTTTAGCAATGGAGCCTGTAGTAGATATTCTATTGCCTTAACAAAAGTGTGTGTTGTGTGATTTTGAACATGTATATGTGTGTGTGCTCAGAACACACTAGTTCCTCTGTTTTGCCAGGTGGGGTGTCAGAACCTGACAGGGGTATCCACCTCTCTGTTCAGAATTGAGGTGTCTTGTTCTTGTAGTTTCTTAAGGGAAGAAGTCCAGTCCAAAGTAAACATTTGATCTGAGAGCTCACTCAGCCACATGCAGCTGGCTCTACAGTAAAGACGGCCCTGGCCATATGTTGAGTTTCATATACAGGGATGCAGAGTGAAGATCTGCTTTATGGCTAATGATATTCTACTCTCACAGCTTCCAGTCTGCATCCCTTCCTGCTCCCCCAACACAAGGGCTGTCCGGATTCATGGGTAGACAAACAAAGACCTGCGCTGAGACGGAAACACGTGCAGTGATCTGGTTGCATTTAATGGTCAGAGAGGGGAAAGGAAGGAGCTGTTTTTATACAGAAGATTGGTAGTGGCTGTCACTCCCAAATGTGTAGGGTGCACACAGACATCCAACCTGGGTTTTACTGATGCTAGTCTTATATTATATTATATATGTATATAGATATTATCTTATACATGCTTCAATGACAATTATGTCCAAATAAGACATTTAAAAGACTTCCACCCTCAAATGAAAAGTTATATTCATAAGCAATAAAAGACACTACATTCGATACACTCAGTGGTTTTGCAACTACAGCTTTACTTGTCGGGTCAAAATGTTTTCCTCTTTAAAATGGTAGAGAAAGAAATGGTTCTGATGTAGTAAACACAACTCCTTGTTGTTTGGGGGAATAAATAGTAGAAATAAATAAGTAAAACATCCTAGTAATTTCTCTTCATGGTATACAGCTTACTTTTTTCAGGGGAATTATCCGTATAGTTAAATGTATGCCTCACACATCCACTGGCAGTTACAGGTCTGATGTACAGGCTCGTATCATACAATGAGGGACAAACAAGTTGCTTTACTTGTTCATTACCTTACGTCTCTGCTTTTGTAAAACATGTTCGTTCTCTTTTCATTGTGAATGAATGAAACACAAATACACAATTTCACAGCTCTCAGCATCTGTTACACAATTTTGGAGCATGTGCGCTGTAATAAAGATTTAAAGAATCAACTGAAGTAGTTGAACGGTCCTTTTTTTTCATTTTCTTTTCCTCAATAATATTCAGGTTACTTCTGCTTGGTTTTATCTTTGCGTGCAAATATTAGTTTCTTTTTCTGTCTCCTTTCATTTGGAAGACAGTGTTTCACTCTCTTTTTCTTTTGGCAGCCCTGTCAGTCCCATAAAAGCAATAAAATCATTTTCAAATCGGTGGCAATGACACTCAAACAAACAGTCCAATTATTTCACACGCCCCGCAGAGACTTCAGTCTCCAGCAAGGACATGGGAGCTTATTGTAAATGTGTTTGTTTGGCTTTTAACATTGAGAGGAAAAAGATCTCAACATTCTGTAAGTCAAGGGGTTTGGGACTGGGATCTGAGCGTTGTGAGGCTACATATCAAACGTTTCCATACCATACAAAGCAATGAGAACTCCTTTCCCTTTGGGATGCACTGCTGACGCCTACATGCTTTAGGGGGATTGAGGGCTAATCTAACAGGATTCCTGACTGGTCCAATTGGGAATTGCTTCAGTTATAGCCATACCTCAGTTTCAGCAGTAGTGCTGCAGTGCCAAGTGGATACAGTCTGCCTTACATTATATATGGGATATATATGGGGTCACCAATGCACAAAATCTTACCTTAATTACCAATAGCCTGAGAAAACATATGGCAGTCTGTAGATCGGCACATGAGGGTTTCTTAATTCAAACCACACAAACATACTTACTTTGTATGCATGCACACACACACACACACACACACACACACACACACACACACACACACACACACACACACACACACACACACACACACACACACACACACACACACACACGTGTTTGACTGGCACATGTTCTGTGATTGCTGTGGCAGATATCCTTCATATCCTGTCCTCTAAAGAGCGGAGATTTCTTAGTCTTTCAGATTCCTGGATGAGGAGCTAAATCCTGCTCTGGGAGGAGGAGGATTTTTTCTTTTCATTAAACCAAATCATCTCCAGGGCAGGTGAAGGAACCCTTCTCAAAGCCACTAGGGACATGATCAACCATCAACCCTAGAAGCAAAACATTCTGTCTCTGTCATGTCATCACACACATACAGTGAAGGAAATAAGTATTTGATCACTTGCCGATTTTATAAGTTTGCCCACTTACAAAGAATTGAACAGTCTATAATTTTAATGGTAGGTGTATTTTAACAGAGAGACCGAATATCAAAAAGAAAATCCAGAAATTTACATCATATAAAAGATCTAAATTGATTTGCATTTAATGGTGTGAAATAAGACAGACCGGTTAGATGAGTCCTCTCGCTTTAAGAAAATACTCCTAATATCAACCTGTATAAAAGACACCTGTCTCAACACTTTACCTGTATAAAGACACCTGTCCACAGAATCAATCAATCAGAATCCAACCTCTCCACTATGGGCAAGACCAAAGAGCTGTCTAAGGACATCAGGGACAAGACTAGACCTGCACAAGGCTGGAATGGGCTTCAAGACCATCAGAAAGCAGCAATTGGTGCAATTAATCGAAAATGGAAGAAACACAAAATGACCATCAATCACCCTCTGTCTGGGGCTCCACGCCAGATCTCGCCTCTCGGGGTATCGATGATCATGAGCACGGTGAGGGATCAGCCAAGAACTACACGGGAGGAACTTGTCAATGATCTCAAGGCAGCTGTGACCACAGACACCAAGAAAACTATTGGTAACACACTACGCCGTAATGGATTAAACTCCTGCAGCACCCGCAAGGTCCCCATGCTCCAGAAGGCACATGTACAGGCCCATCTGAAGCTTCCAATGAACATCTGAATGATTCAGAGGAGGCTTGGGAGAAGGTGATGTGGTCAGATGAGACCAACATTGAGATCCTTGGCATCAACTCGACACGTCGTGTTTGGAGGAGGAGAAATGCTGACTCTAACCCCAAGAACATCATCCTCACCGTCAAGCATGGAGGTGGAAACATTATGCTTCTCTGCTAAGGGGACAGGACGACTTCACCGCATCGAGGGGAGGATGGACGGGGCCATGTACTATAAAATTTTGGCCGATAACCTCCTTCCCTCAGCCAGGACACTGAAAATGGGTCATGGATGGGTCTTCCAGCACGACAATGACCCAAAACTAGTGGCTAAAGAAGAAGCACATTAAGGTGATGGAGTGGCCTAACCAGTCTCTGGACCTTAATCCCATAGAAAATTTGTGGAGGGAGCTGAAGCTTCGAGTTGCCAAACATCAGCCTCGATACCTGAAGGATTTGGAGAGGATCTGCACAGAGGAGTGGACCAAAATCCCTCCTGAGATTGTGCGCAAACCTGGTGACCAACTACAAGAAACGTCTGACCTCTGTGCTGGCCAACAAGGGTTTCTCCACCAAGTACTAAGTCATGTTTTGCAAGGGGATCAAATACTTATTTCACACCATTAAATGCAAATCAATTTATATCTTTTAAATTATGTAAATATCTGGATTTTCTTTTTGATTTTCGGTCTCTCACTGTTAAAATACACCTACCATTAAAATGATAGACTGTTCATTTCTTTGTAAGTGGGCAAACTTACAAAATCAACAAGTGATCAAACACTTATTGCCTTCACTGTATGTGCGTCTCAGATGAACAGAATTGGGAGCAGAGGAACATATTCTTAATTATTAAATGACTTATATTCATTTGCAAAAATGATCCAAAACTTTACTTTTGATACCTGGCAGGCTTTGTGTTTCAAACCTGCCGAGGAGGAGAAACAGTGGATTGGAATTAACTTAAAAGGAAGTTCATTAGCACTGCATGCCTGTAGTGAAAAGCTTGAAAGTCCGAGTAATAGGCATGAAGGTATTTTGTATGATTAATGGACTAAGTAGATGGGGGGGCTTTGGGTCATGGGATCTGGGTTGAGGTCAAGTACAAGGTCATGGGGATCATGGTGTTACCACATTCACACTGCAAGAAAGTTTGTTGATGGGTCGCTCTGTTTTGATGAAGAGTGACGAGTGTTTGTGGATGCAAAAGGCCACGTTGTAATGTTATAGCAAAGTTGGGAACAGGAAAACGTGCTTCTTTTTTCATAACTTCCAGTATTTCAGTATAAACTCAAAGCCCTTTATCAGTATTATACTAGAAGTACCAAACAAAGCTGTTATCTGCGGATTTTCTCTCTCCTTAAATTAAAACCTTATCGTTTGCCTTCATCTGAGAGGAACAGGTGACGAAATGTTCATAAACGTTCTCCAAAACTCTCTAATTAAACACTAATCTCTTGCATTCTTCAGAAGATCAACATCTTCATAGACATAGATAGATAGATAGATAGATAGATAGATACTTTATTAATCCCAATGGAAATTTAGTATCATCACCTTTTAGTTAATATGGTTAACTTGTAAGCAAACAGTTGTTTATTGTTAGCAATTACATTACAGTTCATTTAGCTGACGCTTTTGTCCAAAGCGACTTACAAAAAGTGCAAACAATCATGAGGATACAACTCCAAACAGCAAGAATCTTGCAAGTACATTAGCTTAACTTATCCTTTAAGTGCAGAACAATAGCTTCAAATAAGCCAAACAAAAGTGCAACATACAGAAACAATAGAATACAAATTCAACTATTAGCTACAAATAAGCCAAACCAATATAAGTGCAACATACAAAGAACATTTTTTGTTTGTTTGTTTTCTTCATTCGCCGAGGTGCAGTCGAAACAGGTGAGCTTTCAGTCTGAGACGGAAGGTGTGAAGACTGTCTGCTGTCCTGACATCAATGGGGAGGTCGTTCCACCATTTTGGAGCCAGGATAGCAAACAGGCGGGTTTTGTTTGAGGGGAATCTGGGTCCCACTTGTAGTGAGGGAGTGGTGAGCCGATTGGCCGACGCAGAGCGAAGTGAACGCGCTGCGGTGTATGGTTCGACCATGGCCTGGATGTAGGAAGGGGCCGATCCATTCACAGCACGGTAAGGCATCACCGGAGTCTTGAAGCAAATTCGGGCAGCCACTGGTAGCCAGTGAAGGGAGCGGAGGAGCGGTGTAGTGTGGAAGAACTTGGGTAGATTGAAGACCAGTCGGGCTGCTGCATTCTGGATGAGCTGTAGAGGTCGAATGGCACATGCAGGCAGTCCAGCGAGGAGGGAGTCAAATTCATCTACACGTCAAAACCTCCTTGTCATCCTCAACAAAAACCAGCCCACAAAAACACCATGAAGCATGTTTGTAACAACTTCTGTTCCATCCAAATCTTAAAATGACACAACAGACAACTTTGTCACTTTGTCTTACCCATCTCAAGAACACAGTACAATGTTTCTACGAACCGTCTTGTTCATCTTGTTTAGTAGTACCACTCCATTGTGTTGCTGAAGACTGTACAAGCCTGTAATATAATGGATTTGTAACACTGATTGTCTGTACGTTTTATAAGCTCCTTTTTCAGCTGTACAATTGTTCATGGAATTAAATCGTATTAATAAGGAAAATGGTTTGTGTCCAATGAAAGCTAAATGTTGAATGACACTCTCTGGGCTTCCGCCTCTGTAGGAAGTGAGTGCACCTTCGATTAAGTTGCTCGTAGTGTGACTGCATAGACAGACTGTAGGGACATAACATGAACGGAGAGATAGTTATGGAAATACATTTGCAATATGCATTCCCTCCAGCATCACACCCAAGCCGGGCTCGGTCCTCTTGCAGTCTGGCGAGGAATTCCTGTCTTTATTAAAATGTGAGATTTGTTTGGATAATACTGTGTCATATGAAGGATTACACTGCCAGACAAAAGAATCTGCTTAACCCACCCAGGGCCTATACTGTAGCTCTGCTTTAAACCTATATGCTATAGCTCCCATGCTTAAACTGTATGTTTTAATATTTATTTATTGACACTGATCCACCTATCAAGTATGATTACATTCCAAACTGTATTATGGCAACAGTACGTTTGCACCAGCCAAGTTTGAGACTTAGAGGCTCCCCTTAAAGTGATGTATGTGCACATGTGCATATTTCTTCAAGTGAAGTGCACAAGGTATTTAGAGTAGAGACACTGACAGCAGCTGTTGTGTGTTTGGTATGTGCTCTATGCATTAAAATGGTATGTATAACCTTTGTTGGGTCATTAAAAAATTCTTCAGGAATAGCAGCAAGAGGTCCACGGGCGATATGAAGACAGAAAAAAGTAAACATAGATAAATAAACAACATTTAGAGACATGCAAGTTGTGTAACACTATTTTGCTATTATTTGCTAGGTTTTATTAGATCACCATGTATAGTGGTTGCCTGTAGTGTGTGTCTATCCTGTCAGGCCATTTCACCTCTTTTATCCATCTGGAAGGGGACAAAATCTAAAGTACGAGGTGCTGAAATCACTTTAAGCGCTGTGGACACTTCAAATATTGTTTGCCCTTTGTCAAGGGCCGCAGTATGACATATTTTAAATACTGTACATTATTATTTAACGCTTCTTTTTTTTAAAGTGGCTATGAAACACACATTGCCATCGAAGAAGTTAGCTAAAGAAGTTTTTTTTTTTTTTTTATCTATAAAACTTTCCACTTTCAAAATCTAGATAGATAAGTTCTAAAATGCCAATGTGTGGATTGAAATATTACAGTTGTATCATACATAGAGCTCTACATTGACATACATATAACCACCCCAAACTATCCAAAGAATTATAAGAAGAAACAATAAAGAAAACGTTTCAGTCAGTAAGAGCAAACGATAACTACTCTTTATTAATTAAGCGGTTTTCTTCTTCTTCTTTTTTTTTAAACCTTAAAATATTCAAATGATAAGAGGATGGTGGTGATGGCCTAGTGGCCTAGTGGTACGGCTTCGAAATACAACACCAGATGGTTGTGAGTTAAATACCAGGGCTGCTACCATTGTGCCTCTGAGCAAGGCACTTACAGTATATCTCAAAAGTGAGTACACCCTTTAGATTTTTGCAAATATTCTGTTATATCCTTTCAGGGGATAACATTATCCTACTGAAACTTTGATATAACTTAAAGTAGTCAGTGTGCTGCTTGAATAACAGTATAGATTTATTGTCCTTTGAAAATTACTCAGTACACAGCTGTTAATGTCTAAACAGCTGGCAACAAAAGTGAGTACACCCCATAGTGAACATGTCTAAATTGTGCCCAAAGTGTCAATATTTTGTGTGACCACCATTGTTATCTAGCACTGCTTTAACCCTCCTGGGCATGGAATTCACCAGAGCTGCACAGGTTGCTTCTGGAATCTTCTTCCACTCCTCCACGACGACATCACGGAGCGCACGGATGTTGGACACCTTGCACTCCTCCACCTTCCTCTTGAGGATGCCCCACATGTGCTCAATTGGGTTTAGGTCTGGAGACATACTTGGCCAGTCCATCACCTTAACCTTCAGCTTCTTCAGCAAGGCCGTTGTCATCTTGGAGGTGTGTTTAGGGTCATTATCATGTTGGAAAACTGCCCTATGGCCCAGTTTCCGAAGAGAGGGGATCATGCTCTGCTGCAGGATGTCACAGTATATATTGGAATTCATGTGTCCCTCAATGAAATGCAGCTCCCCAGTGCCGGCAGCACTCATGCAGCCCCAGACCATGATGCTGCCACCACCATGCTTGACTGTAGGCAAAACACATTTGTCTTGGTACTCCTCACCAGGGTGCCGCCACACACGCCGGACACCATCTGACCCAAACAGGTTTATTTTGGTCTCATCAGACCACAGGACATGGTTCCAGTAACTCATGTTCTTGGATTCATTGTCTTCAGCAAACTGTTTGCGGGCTTTCTTATGCATCGGTTTCAGAAGGGGCTTCTGTCTGGGGCGACGGCCATACAAACCGATTTGATGCAGTGTGCGGCGTATGGTCTGGGCACTGACAGGCTGACATCCCACTTCTGCAACCTCTGCAGCAATGCTGGAAGCACTCGCACGTCTATTTTTGGAAACCAACCTCTGGATATGACGCTGAGCACGTGGACTCAACTTCTTTGGTCGACCCTGGCGAGGCCTGTTCCGAGTGGAACCTGTCCTGGAAAACCGCTGTATGATCTTAGCCACTGTGCTGCAACTCATTTTCATGGTGTTGGCAATCTTCTTATAGCCAAGGCCATCTTTGTGAAGCGCAATAATCCTTTTTTTCAGCCGCTCAGAGAGTTCCTTGCCATGAGGTGCCATGTTGTCCAGCATTCAGAGAGAATTGTGCCCAAAACACCAAATTTAACAGCCCTGCTTATCATTTACACCTGAATCCTTGTAACACTAACGAGTCACATGACACCAGGGCGGGAAAACAACATCATTGGGCACAATTAGGACATGTTCACTATGGGGTGTACTCACTTTTGTTGCCAGCTGTTTAGACATAACAGCTGTGTACTGAGTAATTTTCAAAGGACAATAAATCTATACTGTTATTCAAGCAGCACACTGACTACTTTAAGTTATATCAAAGTTTCAGTAGGATAATGTTATCCCCTGAAAGGATATAACAGAATATTTGCAAAAATCTAAAGGGTGTACTCACTTTTGAGATATACTGTAGTTAGTTCACTGTAAGTCGCTCTGGATAAGAGCGTCTGCTAAATGACATGTAATGTAAAAAAAAGTAGATATGGGGATAATAACACAGACGTACTGCTCAACACACAATTATTATAATTACTCTTGTGATCTCATTGATTGAATCATAGAGAGAGTGACAATAACAGTGTTCATCTTGCCTCACTTCTGATTATGAAATTAGCTGTTTATCATTAACAGGCAAACATTCACTTTGAGTGGGAATCACAACAAGCAGAAGGTCTGCAGTGAAGAAGATTTTGCTAAATGCGTGTTGCTGAAAAGAGGAAGATTATCAAGTCTCAACATGCTTAATGTTGTCTTCACTATCTAAAACCTCCAATCACAGTTCTCGCTGTTGGTACATTTCTGTTGCCAATGTAGAGTTGCATGTCAGCTACGATATAGGCTTCATTGCTCCCTGTTGAGTTTAAAAGAAAGAATGAATACATTTTCCATATCATTATTCCAAGGACTGCAGTGAGCTTTACGATGCAGATTTGTGCAGCTTGCAGAAGTGTAGATACTGTGTGTGTGTGTGTGTGTGTGTTTCAGGAATTTATCGGTGCACAGTTGCTACTAAGATCTCCTTTCTGATCTTGAAGCGCAACAGTTGACCCTATGAGCCTCTCACATGTCCAAACTGGCCAACTCAATGACATCTTTAAGTTCTTGTACACTAAGTCGAACCACACACAGACAGACACACACATTCGCCACAAAACAACGTTGATATCGGACAGAACTGCAAAATCCTAATCCAATTACGTTCAATGACGACATTTTTTGTTAGTTTGTGTGCGTCCAATGCTTTTCTAAATGTTTCACATCATACAATGTTAATGCATGGCAACTATGGTATGGTTAATTGGTTAATGTTTAGGAAATACTTCCACCTCGCTATATAAAGAGCACATTGGACGTATTGGACATAAATGGTGAGGTTCAGAATCGTGAGCTGCACACATACACTTATATTTAGAAGGCAACCCTAAATTGTAATACAAGAACATTGACACACACACACACACACACACACACACACACACACACACACACACACACACACACACACACACACACACACACACACACACACACACACACACACACACACCATGTGATTGGACCTCCAGCTTTCAGAACTCTCCATGCTTCTCCTCTGGTCTGACCCTGTGCCAGAGGCTGTGAAATGAGATTATTATGTGTGAAATGAGGAGCCCTCCTACTTCTCCGTGTGATGCAGACAGGACAAATCAGGGTTAAAGACAGGCGATAGATAGAGAAGGCTGCAGGCTAACGCTGCACCACAGGGGGGTACAACACTAGACTAAATTCTTCCACAGTATTACATAGAACTTTCTTTGAATCCCGTAGCCTGAAGGAGAAAAGCTTATCCAGTCAGAGATAAAGATAATGGAGGCATAACCATCCCCTCCAGCTTGGGGTCCTTTCAAAAATGATCTCAGGCTGAACAAACATTCATCTGGGCGTGAAGTGTGATCCTCCTCACCTCCTAACCTGCAATTCCTCTTGCTTGCAGCCCTCTTCAATGTATGTCTGAGTATGTTGAAGGCATTCCCCGCATACCTGTGCTCTCAAGTGATGGGGGCACATGCGCAGGTCATAGGGCCACAGCGGGGAGCGGATGTATGCGCATTAACTCAAATCTCCAATGACGACCACATTTTCCCGTTATTGTGGATTAATCCTTCCCAGGCTGTGAGGGTATAGAGAATATGGGTCAAGCTTCCGAGTGAATTTAGGGTAAGTGTGGCAGGATGGGGGTGAAGGTGGGTATTTCAGTGCGAAGTTTCAACCCCGGTCGAGTGTGACCTCTGACATCCTGACGTGAACCTGAGGCGAGCTCAGTGGAGACCGACCTCCTCTGACGGAGTAATTAGGTTGAACAATAACGCACAATTGGTTACAGTTGGATCAGCTCATCTAACTCATCTAATAAGGCATGCAATGCATCAAGTGGCTCAGTGAAGCGCTCAGGTTGGGGAATGATACAAACTCTTTGATGTTTTAATGAAAGGCTTCTCTCTCTTCTCAGTTCACTGGCTGTTTGATCACCATATGCACTCGAGATAATGATAGAGGTATGAAGTATCTGGAACAAAAGAATGGATGAACACAATATATTTTACCCACTTCCATATTAATTATTAATTTCATTCTGTTCTCTCTTCTAGCAAAGTCTTCAAAAATGCTCCCCTGCCTTGAGCACACATTGTGTTAACAATAGCTTCTCCATCTGTAAATCCTTTATTTGTCATTTCTTTGAGGTCTATTCCTCCCTTAGATGGTGCAGTACAATCAATGATGCCCATTGTTAGCCTTCCATATATTTCATTGTAATGCTGGAGTTTAAAAAAAATTGTTTTCATGTCAAGAGTCTCCAAAAGAAAACACATAATTTCATAATACACATAATTCATCCATGGGACCCCCAACTGAAAATAGTTTTTCTCATTTTATTTGAGTAGTTCAATGCGTATATGAAAACCGTGTTTCATCCATGTTCAGTGTTATGTGTCTACTGAGTATCAGTTTAAAATACAAACGTATGAATGTAGTACATTTACTGTCATGTATGTCAGTAAAGAAGATTTAGAGGACAGTTTGAGTCTGTCAGTTAATGCTCTGATCATTCAGAAGCACAAAGATCTAACCCCCAAATGGACACGTTTCTATTAAAATATGATTAATGCGTAGTTAGTAAGAAGTTAGCAATAACCTATTCTTCAGGGTTACTCCCAACTTTGTCTCACCGTTCTATGGTCACTTCTTACTTTTCAGGGTTGAATAAACAAGTTGAAAGTCCACATGCAAAGTTAGGACCAAAAGTCTACCTGTAAACTAACATTAAAAACCAAAATGTACCAGTGTGCATTGCTATGTTATTCCTGTGATGCAATTATAATTAATAGTAATCTCGGATCCGAGTGTTTTGCATTTTTCCTTATGTTTTTTAATGACCAGTCTTTACAAAAGAATGCAATAATCCAAAGTATCATATATATGGTGGCCTGCACTGCCAAATGCATTGTCCCCCTTCTGCTCAAACAATGTGTGAGCAATTTGTTCCAGTTTGGGATTGATTCAAAGAATGTCTGTTATCAGGAAAATTAAGAGCTGATTCATCTGCACAACGTACATCTTAATCTTTGGTCTTGGGGAGGAAAGCAGGTCATTCGAGGTCAGAAAGCTAAAGTCATGAGTCATGAGTGTTAAAGTCACATGTGAGTTGCATGTCTGAAAGCATCATATTCATGATTTAAGTCTGACTTGACTCTAAGTTATGTGACTGCAGCACAAACATCTGACATATACCTGCTTCATTACGCCTCGTCATCACATGTTCTATGTCAGTTAAAGAGAATCTGGCCAAAATACAGAAGTCCACTGAACCAGTTCCAACTTTTAGTTTCTCCTACATTTACTCTCTTTACATGCTGGTCCAAAAGTAGGTGGATGAATCTGGTCCATCCATCCATCTATCCATCGTCTACCGCTTATCCGGGGTCGGGTCGCGGGGGCAGCAGCTCCAGTAAGGAACCCCAAACTTCCCTTCTCCGGGCCACATCCTCCAGCTCTGACTGGGGGATCCCGAGGCCTTCCCAGACCAGTGAGGAGATATAATATCTCCACCGAGTCCTGGGTCTTTCCCGGGACGACTAAGATCAAATAGAGAAGCAGCATACTGTATACATAAGTGACAATTTCAACATACCTCTAGCAGATGTTTTGATTCAGTCTATACTTGAATAAATCTTTATTTTTCTTATTTCCCTTGCTGACTCCCAAGGATGGCTTTGGGAGTGTGTGCATTCCCTTAATGACATGATGACGCCACCCTCTTCTTTTTACCTGCTAGCAAGCATCTTCAGCACGAGGGTGTCGCACGTAAGACTTGTTGATCCTATCCTTCTTCAGATCCTAATACAATCCCCACAGGCACCCTGCTAGTTTAGTACACAGTTGTGTTCAATTAGACCCAAGACCAAAGCAGTACTGCGCTCTACCGATCCCTGGTCTCTGCAGTGGTGGGCTTCTTCCCCAGCGTCCAGCAGGCCGTCACAATACTTCTGCTATTTAACAGAAAGAAGCTCACTGGCAAGTCAGCAAGTCAATGGAATCTTTAACTGTTCTTTCAACTTGTTCAAGAGACCACCGCAAATCCCTACAAAGACTTCTGGATCCTCTTTTGGAAATACTTGTACAATAAACTGTACCATGTTTTATTTTGCCACTGCCATACAGTGCTGTGTAATCTGTGTTCTCCGCTGTTCACCACCGTGGCAGTCCATGGCACAGTATTATATTGTGGCCTGAACACAAATGATGGTGATCACATTGACTGTACACTCACAATTACTCCCATAAGGACTCCAATGGCAATTTGGTCTGTTTGCTGCCAGAGGTGCTGAATGATTGCAGCTCTCTCAGTGTTTACTGTTGTGGTGCTGACTCCAGCATTATTAACAGAACCAAGTGGACTCCAGACCTCTGCAAACCAGCCTCTGGTGAGCACTTAGCTTGTTGGATGCTGGTCAGGAGCTGAAGAAAGCTTCCTTCCCTCCTCTCTCCGCGGGCAAAAAGAGTGACTGAACGGAATGCATTTGATTAATTTCAAACGTTTTCTATTTCCATCTTTGAATCTCCAACTTTTCTTCACTGTATTCATTGTATTAGCACGTAAAGACGTAGATACGGTATGCCTCTTCAGATATCCTAAAGAGGATTAATCGAACTAACAATCACAGACAAAACATTCTCAGCAAAGGAAATGAGACAAAAGAAAAGAAAGCATCCCTGTTAAATGTGCGGGGATTTAATCCCTTGCAGTAGGGGAATGTGAAGGGGCAAAGCACGCCAACTTGGTCCATGCAGGCTGTTTCCTGGGGAAATGATTCTGACCAGCCCTTCTGGCTTTCCATCTATGTGGATCAGGATCACAACACCAGTAACACATGCTGCCCTCATTACCTCCGTTTTGGTCCTGTATATTAACATTGAGAAGAAAGGGTAGAAGTAACAAATTACATTTAACTCTTGTTACTGTAACAGAGTCGTTTTTTGTGTACTTCTCTACTTTTTTGAGTATTTTTAAAAGAACTTTTTAAGAACATCTTTATCCCAAGTATTATACTTCTCTACATTTGAAGTCACATCTTCATCATCTTCCTGCTGTTTGTGCCTGTTAATGCCTGTCATGTTGTGACTGCAGAGCCTCGTTTAGTTGAAGTATTCTTTTGAAAACCTTAAGGAGCTCAGTGGCACTGGGATATTATGCTTTGAGAATAAACAAGCAGAGAGGGGGACTTTGCGGTGCGCAGGACTGACAGGATGCAGTTCACACAGGTGAGTACAGCAACACTCTATTTCTTGTTGTAACTCACAGATTACTATTGCGTTGACTAGGTCTACATAGTATTATGTGTACGCGCCACAAGGCCATTTTGACATGTCGCTGAAGGGGAAACACATTAATTAGGGTTTCTCCTGTTCTATTAAGTGTGTCACAGCCATTTTAGTGAGCCAGCAGGAACAATACCAGGGCCCTGGCCCACCTAAATAGAACAGGGCCATAATTAAAGTTATTAATTACACCTGTGTTTACCCTGCAAGGACGTGTCAGAATGGTTGCTGTGAAAAGGGCCCATTGCTGTAATATGTGTGTGTTTGTGGCTGCAGTGAGCTTGTCACGGGGGAACCCTGTGTCCACACACACACACACACACACACACACACACACACACACACACACATACACACACACACACACACACACACACACACACACACACACACAGGTTCAGATATTATCAAGCAGTTTAATATAATTAGCATATATTTGTTTACTAATACTATGTGTACAAACACCAACACGATAATATATTTTACACAGAACAGTGGATTTGTGTTGAACATTTATTTAATTAAAATAGTTTGTCACCTCTTCCAAACCCGAGTGGGAGGGTCCATTGGCCTTTAGAAGAGGGGTTCCCAGGGGAAGAGAACAAGTGCGGGAGAGTGGAAGGGGTGTTTCAGGTTCGGTTTTAGGGATTAGATTTTTTTTTTTACATTTTTATTTTTGGCCAAGATTATTTCCAATCCTTCACATGCTCGACTACTCTGCCAAACCCCACCAAGCTTATATTTCTTATACATCTTTATGTTCTCTGCTTTTGTGATGTTTTATTCTGCTGTTGATTCAACACAATGTGTAAGGCTATTTCATTTTGGGGCTTAATAATGCTTGTGCACCCGCTGTGTGTACTATATATATACTGTAGCTCTTTTTTATTTATTTTTGCCATTTTTGTTAAATTGTCTAACGTTTTTTCCTCTTTTAATTCCAGTAAGGCTGTACAGAGAAGGGAGATGTAGATGTACATGTGGCATAATGGCAAGTCAAAGTTTAGAACTCACAGCAAAATTAACCAACCTGGGATTTATAATGCACACCGCCAGTACTATTTAATTAGAGCAGGAGTGTCGGGGGAGGACAAGCCTCTATTACCTCTGATTGGTGAAGCTGAAATGATTTCCATTCCTCCATCAATTAAGTTCAGTGGTAGAGGACCCATCTGTTTGTGGTTACAGTGCCGGGCTGTGAAGTATATTCTCCCCTTCACTATTCTTTTATTGTAATGCTGAATGGGCTTCGTTGTGATCAGAGAACTTTGCAATGTGTGTGTGTGTGTGTGTGTGTGTGTGTGTGTGTGTGTGTGTGTGTGTGTGTGTGTATGTGTGTGTGTGTGTGTGTGTGTGTGTGTGTGTGTGTGTGTGTGAGTTTGTGTGTGTGTGTGTGTGTGTGTTTTGGGAAACTTATCCAACACTGCATGAGATTTCATCAGTGATCATGTCGTTTAACACGCCTGACTTTCACAAATAGATAAATCAAGTTAATGAAAACAGGATTATAATAATGAGACCCTCCCTGGCAGTGAAGAGAGGTCAGGGTTTTACTATGGGAAGAATAGTTGCAGTATTGCTGTTTTAGTTTGAGCATGCTTGGGTGATGAAACAAACACAAAGCAACTTGTTCAGCAAATCCTAAAGTTGAACTGAACAGTGTCTAACAGTGTGACCCCGATGAAAGTGATTGTCAGTATCAGCGCTCTCAATCTCACGAGTAGTTCCTCTTCTCTAAGGGAAGAGGAACATGTAAAAGTGGTCAAGAGCACTGATAGAAAGATAAGAAAAAACATTGCGTTTTCACAGTCCACAAATTCTTTGTCGAACATGAGGAACACAAATCTAATTTAGATTATAATTGTTTTTGGAGTGATTCTAATTATTAGATTATTACATTTGTGGGCTAAACAAATCATTTTGATCCAATGATCCCAATTAGGACTACAAAAACCTGTGGAGGATGATATCGCGTGCGTTTAGCTCCTGAATGGCTTACATACTGCTCTTAGATGTTTTTGGATTCCCCTCTACCATACTGACGCTCTGGAAAATGACTTTATTTAAGTTTAGTCAACAGTACCTCGATTTCACAACTGCTGAAGTTTTTCTTCCTTTTACAGCCTTTCTTTTAGCGGCATCTCTCCAATTGGCATGTGTCAGAGAATTTTTACACAGCACAGCACCTGCAAGGATCAAGTGGGATTCATCATTCAGAAAACTTGGGTAAGAGCACATTTGGATAGTGAAGAACATTTGGTGCATTTAGAATTGACTTCTCTTATTTTTTCTCTTAACAGAAAATTAAGATAAATTCCAAGAACGTTGTCCTACTACATGTTAGTTTTTGTGCACGTTATTTTAACACCTGTTGAGTCATTTGCAGTGGTCCTGCAAACACGTAGTGATGTGTTTATCTTGCATTATAGAAAGGGGGTATGGTCTCGCTAACGTTAGCTGACTTTCATTCTGTAATGGTATGTGGTGATGGTAAATGACCAAACTGTCTAAACGTATAGCAAAGGGGTAGTCCTGATGACCTCAGCACTCTGTATTTACTTTATGTGTGGAGTCACAGAGTAACAAAAGGAGTGCTAAAATCACAGATGTATGCCCTAACAATGGGAAACAAGAGCGAACACCCAGCTGGTTTTAATTTCAATGATATAACTATTTTCAGTGCCCGACAATATAGAAATGCTGCACCAGGTGTTGCAAATTACATCAAGGACGGCTCCTTGATTCCAGTGTCACAATAACCCATATAAAGTCAATTGTAAAGTTCTTGTTGATCTCAAAGTTTGAGAAGAAAGAGGGTTAAATGAGTGCATGACGCTGGGCGCCCTGACTCACTCACATCTTTGGAATTTTTGGCTGTTCTCCAGGATTTCATTTTTATGATCACAATCATATACTTCTTGTTATGTGTCATCAGCTTGGCCCACAGGGGCGCCAACTTCAAATTTGGGAGTGATTTGTTGCTTTTCACAACCTTTATAGTCTCACTATTGTTTGTGTCATGGTATGTTAATGATTTATGTAACTATTTAGTGCGCAAAGGATCAACATTAAAAGAGTCATTTGTGATCCCATTTTGAGAAGCTCTAAACCTATCCCACACTTTACATGTGGCAGACACACACAGACACACACACACACGCACACACACACACACACACACACACACACACACACACAATCTATTTAGCAGATATTACACATATTAATATGTTAACAATTTGCAAAAGCACACATCCCATCAGCTGTTGATTTGCAGTTTGCCATATGGCAGTCATATTGATTGAGAGAGAGAGATACAGCATCATAGCAGTGCAGAGCTGTCATGATGTGCTTGGCCTGTAGCCTGTGTTAGGAGGAGTTGTGTGGTTCTGTAGACGTGACCCGAGAGATTTTCGGTGATTTTCATTTCAAAATTGGCTTTTTCATGTGGCTCCAGAGCTTATGTAACAGCCTGGCCAGCAGCTGCTGTTACATCAACAGCAACAGGACAACGATGTCCTTGGAGTTGCAAGCACGGATGAAGACATTCTTAGAAGCACATGTTGGGGCATTACAGCGGCTCGACTGTTTTCTTGGACCATTTGAACACATCGTTGATAGTAAGGATTTCTTTCAATGGGCTTCCATTGCCATCTAAGGTCCAGAACCCTAAAACTGTTTTTCATCCGATTTTGTGATGAACTGGATAAAACACTAGTTGAAAGTAGCTTTAATGGAAACCTGGACCATGTGTGAGGTTAAAGAATAATAGGGAACTAATACTTAAGCCAGGATAGCATCTGGCTTTTGTTTGACCATCCTCACAGAGTCAGCCTGTATCTCAGACCTGGATCATCTCTGTTTATCTGCTCAGTTTACCCTTCTGTTGCCCTCATAAACAGCCAGCTGTGTCAATATGTGTTAGTTTTTATGTTTGGCTATCACTGACACTTTATCAGACTTGAGTGAAACTAACTAACTACAAGGGTACAATGATAAACAATAATGTGTTATACAGTGGCTCATTTTAGGTTGACGAATTATAATTTTGGTAAAGCCAGATGGTTGCGTTTGCAAATTAATTTAACAAGGCACCCTTTGGCATCTTGACCTAAACAGTGTGTTGAGAAAGGGTTAGCTCTAATTCTGTTTTAAACAGTAGAACTGGCCATCTGTTGTGATTTGACATTTATCAGGATTTACAGTTAGTGCAATATTGAACATGGACGTTTCTCCTGTCATGGTTTGAATGCAGAAAATACACTTAAAAGCATAACACATTTTTATTTTTTTTGGAAACGACAATCTCTAAATACATACACAGAGAGCATAATGTTTAATTTATGTTGTGCTTTTGTCTTTGTTTTCTTTTTCAAATTATTATAGCAAAACGGTGGATTTGTTTCTGCAGTTCTGCATAAAGACTGACTTTTCCATCCAATCCATGCTCAGAGTCTATCTTTTTGCAAACAGCCTCTGATGTCATTAGAGCCCCACTGTACAATATTTTCTGCCAAAGTAAGGTTCTCTCTGGCAGTGACTCTATGTCAGCATTGCCATCACACCCTTTTAAGAAAGACACAGGGGTCAGCCATTTCTGTCATGTTAACCAATGAGGAACTGGGACTCAGACCTCAGTAAATATTATTTGTCACCCATATATCTGAATCCATGTCACTGTTGCCTTGAAACACAGCACAACAATGAAACACACCCTCACCTTATTACAGAGGCTAACCAGATGTGTGTCCAGTATTTTTCATATAATCTTGCCAATGTGCTCTCTCCCTCCTTTGTGACACAAGATTTACTGAGTGTGTGCACTCTGGTAGACCTCCATTATGCTACTCTAGTGACTATAATTCTGCAGCCTCTCCATCTTCTCACATGTACACGTACATCCCTCTCTCTCACACAAACGCACACACACATGCTGAAGCTGTTTCTAATCACATTGAGATCTTGGGAATACTTGCTTGGATAATTAGGATGGCAGAGAGCTGTGCTGACCCAGGTGGGCGCTGTTACACCATAGCAACTGCAGGAGTTTTGGAGAGCACGACAGAGGAGTGGCATTCAATTGTCCGTCAATAGGGTTATTACAATTGATGGCATCTTTAAAGAAAGATGGAGAAAAGGCATGAACATAGATGGAAAACAGAATGCTGCAAAAATGAAGGTCAAAAAATAAATACAAAGGAAAGACATAATAGAGAGAAGATGTAACACTGAAGGTGAAGACAGAAACTAAGGATAAACGATACAAAATACATAATGCAGATAGATGCACAAACCCCTGGTGGGGGGGGGGGGGGGGGTCTAAACTAACAGTCAACAATTAGGTCAAAGGTCTAATTGGCGACAGGACCTTGGTGGTCCAAAGCACAGATTTGGGGGCTCTGGTGTCTTAAGTGGTTAACTCTGTTTGTGGGGGATGCCAACTTGTCAAGTTGCATTAGTAAATAATTACAAAAATGCACCTTGCATGTGTGTAGTTGCATTGATGAAGACAGGAGTGTCTGGCAGGTGAAAAACAATAGCTGCATGGGTCACAAGTTGTTTGGGAGTCAGTGAGCTGTATGACAGTGAGTCTAACAGGCCCTCTGCAGGACAGGTCTCCACCTGTGACTTTGATATTAGAACAGTGCTGAACTGGATGGTTTCAAAAAGTCTTGTCTGACCTATAATACGCAGAGGGAAGGGTAAGAAGAAAAACACAGGAGGTGGAGAAAATTTCCATGAAGGAAAGGAAACCAATTTGGAATTCTGGAATTCCAGGATTCCCAGGTTTCACACAGCGCTCCGCAGCTGCAGGAATCAGATTGTCTTGAAGTGATAAGATGGTGCAAAGTTGGCTTCCTGATGTCTAGTAAAGTCTACATGTATATATGTAAAGGAGGGGGAACATGATTTGCTTCAAGTTAGTCCAATGGCTGAGCTGTTCTCCTCACATGTTGTGTATGGAAACATGAACTATAATGATGCCGCATGTTCACGTTTATTGAAAAAGGACAAAATCTTTTTTTGGACATATTTGTAGAAACAGCGTCAATGCTTCAAGTCTGTGGGTGGGCGTCTCCCATGGCAGCGGTTGACATTTTAGGGCTGGCAATACTAGGAGACGCACTGTCAACTTATGTGGTGTGCTACTGACTGGAGCATGTTATAGTCTTGTAAAGCCTACAAACGTTGATACGAGACTTTTCAACTTTTTCAACAACAAGCCTCACTACTTTTAGTTCCCGCCCATCACTGATATTGCACCTATTGCAGTACAGACACTGTCAAGTGTAAACGCCCTGGAGAACGCCAATGTAAGTGAAGTTAAAACAGAAACATAAATTAAAGTTCAGTTTATTTTTATTGTTAAATATAGTTTTGAACTAAGAAGTAAATAATTAAATACTGATAAATAAAATAAAGAATAATAAAAGACACATCAAGAATGCACTGATTTCTTAGCAGAAGTTACATTTATTGTCCCTTCAGTTTTACTTTAAGCATTTGTGTTACATCCAAACTGAGTATTTGATCAATGCCTGTTAAGTCACTCAGGCTTTCTCAGTGGCTCTCTGGTGGGTGGTCTTGTTATGACACTGACACACACAAAAGCCCCCTTCAGCAAGACTATTACCATACAAAGAGATTGCATTGCCTCAGCTTTGTCATTGTCGCCAGTGTTAATACGCACTGTGCTGTTTACACTCAAACAATGAGTCACTGTGTTGGACAGCATTTTGCCTGAATGATTTTCGGTTATTTGGAAAGCATGCTACAACAAAAACTGTAATTTGAGGATGACATAATAAATTAATGTACTGTGACCAGAGGAGAACTAGAAAGACTGGGATCCGAACACAAAGCAGTCTGGGAACCACAGGGTGTTACAGAGCAGCACAGGGTCACCCAAAAAACAAACACAACTTCTACTGGGAAAAAAGGTGCTGGTGCTCTTACTCACTTCATGCTATTAATCAGGGAATGTCTACTCTAGCTGGCATGCACAAATTGTATGTTACAAATGTGCTCTTGTAATGTTGTTACACAGTAGGTCCTGTAGTGCAAACAGTATGTCTTCTGCAGCTTGATTTTCGACCATGTTACCAATAGCCCAGGGCATTTATTGAGCATATGGAAGCAGTATGTGAATAAAAGGCTTTTGGTTGGTTGGCCAGACATGAGAGAAAATGTATTGGGAGGGATGGAATCTGAAACACTAGTCTAGCTGTAAATTCAGAGTGTGGATCGGTGGTTGTGAAAGGTCACAGAGTTGGGCTTGGACACCTTCGCCTGGAAATGCTGTGTCGTATTTCACACATGAATCTAGTGTTAGGCCGCAGCAAGGGTTTTTACAGTTGAGATTTGTGAGAACATATTACATTTCATAGAAGCAAAGAATGTGTTTCAAATGTCATAAAGCTGGGTTTAACTCTGTGTGTGTGTATGTGTGTGTTGTAGGAGGGGAGGGGTTGTCTGTGTACTGTAAATGTGTCCGGGTATGAGACTGCATACTTCAGGATCATTGTGTTGTGCTCCATTATCCCTGGGTGGGTCCTAATTTTTTGGCATGGAAGATGAATATTGTCCTCTTAAAAACATTGAAAACCAACACCACGTCTCTGACTGCCCACAACTCAAACCGCTAAAGACGAGTACTGTGCACGTGAACTCCAGCTCATTGTTATCCTCTGAGTTTCACAGTGGGACATGCTGGCTTGGGAATTTCTTTTACGTGCCAGAGCAGAATGATATTCTCTTCATTTCCAAAAACGGTAATCAAATTATGGCCACAGTGAACATCTTTTGAAAGTACTTTAATGTTCATTGACATGTCTTACCAGTGACCCCCATCCACTTTGACATTTGGTGTCAGTCGGATGTCCCAGCCAGTGCAGGTGCCAGGTGCCTTTTTATTGTTGCATTTTCATTGTATTGTTAAGCACCTTGTATTGCAACTTTTCACAAGAGGCACTATATCAATAAAGTTTAAGTTTGAGGCAGGTGTGTTTGGAGTTTCATAGCAAAACGCTGCCAGAAGGCAAAGATTTAAACATGCTTGTCAGGTGATTTTCTGAAACGTTTTTTTTTTTATTACTCATTTCACTTCCCATCTGAAAAGGCCAAGCATAAAGGGATTAGAGGGTACTGGCATGTCCAAATATCTCCATCACCACCATAGGCTCCAAGTGTCATGCCACATTAGTATCAGCGCCCCCCAATAAACACACCTGTCCCCCTGCATTAAGCTCCAAATTTAACCCCGGGCTTCCTGGACCCAGGACAGGCCACACCTGGTTTAACCTGTCCACAGATGTTGACTCTGTTTGGGTGAAAGAGAAGGGTAAAGCTGCTGTAAAGTGGGATTGGACTCATTTATTGGCCAAGTCCCAATATTTGATTCCATAATCCAGTATCCTTGAGCTACTGTCTGAAGGAATTAGGAGTGTTCAGTGGCTGCTCTTAAGACTGTAGTTCATACAAACAACTTACAACTAACTTTCTAAAGAGCTAGAGTAGAATAATCTAATACATTGTCTGCTTAAAAAACGGATCCAATGGTTTGGTGTCATTAGGACATCCTAATGTTTTTCCATAAGTAATTTAGTCTATACACAATTTATCCTGCTTTGCACAAAGACAGAGACAAGTGTAATGTACAACAATGTGTTCTTACTCAAACAAAGCATTGCACTGTAGACCCATATATGGTCACGAGACTTTTCATCTCACATTGTAGTGTAGCTCACTGGGCCCTTTGCTGCATGTATGCATGCTGCTTCCAGTCTCTCTTTGATAATCAAAATAAAGCAGAAATGCAAAAAAAAAACAAAGGGTGGACAAATCCCATGTTTTGTATAGGGGTTCTGTAAATGAGTTTACTGTGTTTATATCAACAAAATGACGATTTTAGAAAAATTGGAAACAAGTACATTTTTTGTTGAATTTGTTTAATTGTACATTACTAGTCATATATTTTTTAAGAATTTTATTTTAATTAATAAAGTGTTTGACAAGGCCCCTTTTTAAAGATAGTAAAGATCAAACCTGCAATTATTCCAAGCAAACACACAACTCATGTCTTGGACCTTTACAAATGTAACCTGAAGCACATAAGTGCACTTACAGTAGATCAGGTTGTCAACACATATCATCACCAACCCTGCTCCTTACCGTGTCATCATTCCTGTACGAGACAGTGGATGAGTTTGGAGCTCAGGACAGGTCAAATCCCATACACACAGAACAGAGCTGCTGATCTCCTGGGCTCTGATAGGTTCCAGCTGCCCCCCTCTCTCCTCTCTCACGGGTCCAATGTATCCCAGATGTCTCACGCTGACTGGCTGGACAGAACCACAGCTGGCTAGGAGCACAAGGCGAGAGAGAGAGAGAGAGAGAGAGAGAGAGAGAGAGAGAGAGAGAGAGAGAGAGAGAGAGAGAGAGAGAGAGGGAGAATCGAGATAGCTAGCCAAACCTGGATAGCTCTGCTGGTCTGTCACACTGAAGACTGTATGGTTTATCTGTTTCAGCTCGATACAAATGAAACATAAAACACAATATTGCAGATATGCAGCAGTCTTTGCCAAACATATTTTCTGAACAAAGAGTTAAGTGTGCACAGTGCGTTTATTTAAGTACACTGTATTTTCAAAAAACAATCTGGAATAGATACTACCAAACAGATAGAAACAAACATAAACTATTTTTGTTTCTTCTCCTGCCCATCACCGATGCTTTTCTATGTCTTTGATTAACTCTATATTGCTTTTGTGTTTCATATTGGCTCTGCCTACACAGACAGTGAAGGTAATAGTGTTTTTGGGATTGCTATCATTTTCCTCGGGAAAATATTTCATTAGTTGATGCTGCCACATTGTCTCATGCAAGCAGAAAAGAGACGGATACAAGAAACAGTAGACCGCCTGCCTCCAGAGTCCCGTCACACCGACACTCCCTCCTCAACCCAGATCTGCCTCTCCTCTGTGACGCATAAAACTCCTGCAAGTGCTGCACAACCTGCAGAGAGACACACACACACACACACACACACACACACACACACACACACACACACACACACACACACACACCGAGGCTTTTAGTCAGCCTCTGTCCCATGTGCCTTTTGTCTGGAACAATTTATTAAATTGTGGAACCCACCTTTTAAATTGGTCTTGTGGGGATGATACCTAAAGCACATTTCATTAAATGTTTTGACATGCTGTTGTTTAATTTATTACACCAGTCATAAGTAAGTGTTCATCTGATAACTTTTTCCATTAGAGTAGGCAGTTGTGTGCACGTGTATGTGTGTGCAATTGTGCATATCTGTGTGTCAAAGCTAATAAATATAACCCTAAAAGCATGTGTTTTCGCACATTTTCTTAAGACCCAATAAATAGCTGCTCACAGATGCACACTTTCACTTGTTCTTTTAAAGTCCCTTCACACGGGAGGAGGAATAACTTGTGTTGAACTCCAGTGTTCAGAACATTTGCCCTTCGGAAGCCATGAAAACAAAATACAAGATGTTTTTAACTTTTTTTCTGTTTGTAAATCTAAAAGTAGAAGAATTGATAGAACTGTAAAAAGACGAGTAGTGAACTTATGATCTTGTTAAAACTTTGAACCAGTGTCGGTGAAGCAAAGCTAAAACGAAGAACACTCACTCGCAGCTATTCACACCACAGGTTTTAAGGTTCCTCAGAGGTTTTATGATCACCACAGTTTTACAGCAATGCATACTTCACACATTAACTCATATGTTTAGGTTTGGACTAGATGGTGCTGTTCACGTGAGTGGGACCATGTCGGTACTCCCTGGGTTCTCTTGTGCTCTTTTAAAAGAAGACATTTGATGTCAGAGACCCTTGTCAAACCAGATGGCCCTTTCATTACTTTTCCCCAAATCAGCTTCAGGACCAGAGATGGCAACACATGGGAGCTGCTAATGACATGTTGACATAAAAGTAACGAGGAGGAATGCATTTCTGCTGCCTCTATTTCATATCTGAAACAGATTTGTTTATGGTCACATTCTCAAAGATGTTTGGTGGCTTTGAGACATAAATTTATCCAAATCTAAGAAGTTCCATTTTGTTACAGTAAGTCTTTTGATTTACACAATTAAGGATGAGATCCCAAATTAATTTATTTGTTGCATTAAGCCACATTAGTAATTTTTAATCCCAATCTGAAGATTTTTTACGAACACCTGTGCCAGTCTTAAACAGACACTTAGCAACCATAACCACGCACAGCAGGCCTGTCAATCTTTGGATTTCTCCACATGTTGAAGTGGATGTGCATGGGGCTGTTGTAAGAGCGATAGTCTATGCACAAAGAGTCAGGATGGTGGAGTAGTCTGCTCTAATAAGCTGCTAAGTGAAACCTGTGAGTTATTTAGCTACCAGAGTGAGATAGGGGATGTTTGTTGTTCTTCCTGCTAGTTTTGGGAGCGGTAGTTAGTCTAAGCAAAAGGCTCGGTGTCAGAGCAAACAGTAAAGACAGTGTTGTTGTTTTGGCGTTGGCTACGGCATGTAGTAGCATGTGCACTGTTGTACTGTAATACTAGGTTAATTAGCCCTACCCTGCAATGCAACGCAGATGTTCCGCAACCCAGTTTGGCCCATTTGGGACAGATTTCGTTGAAATGTCTGATGAGGATTTCCAGGCCATTGAGAAATTCAACCCTCCATAACAGCGGCATCTCGTTGCACGTTAGTTGCATCAGAGCACCTGTGGATGGTGCCGACTCGTCCTCGCTGGCTTTTTTGGCCAAAATGACAAACGATGGTTTGGATGGCTGGTTCAGCATTGTCCTGATTAAGCACTGAGGTAACAAAGTGACAATCAATTGTTAAAATAGAATTTTTGCCTATTTTAAAACAATTCAAATTGTGCTTTGAGGGAATTATTTTCACTGCTTCAAAACTTTTTTATTGGTCAAAAACTGTTAATTACCGGATAACAGAAACCAGCGTATGGAGTTGGAAAGATCTAACGTCCAAGATCTTAACGTCTAACGAAATGTGCTATCAAGTTGCATAATGGGAAGTAGAGAGCTTTATGGGAGTGCAAAACTAAATTGCTGGAGAATACCTTATACATCAGTGTATAAAAATATCTAATCCTGCAAGAAATCCTTCCTTTGGGAAGCCTAATGAGAGGAGGTTATTGAACCCTATGGCAATATATTAGGTTGTAATTTGTGGTATGGTTAACTTCTTTACATTATACGTTGCGTTGTGTTATTTTACCTCTTTTACATGGATTTTGTACCTTTTTCAAGTCATTTCTGTACAGGAACAGGTTTGAATGCTTCAGCAAAAAAGCTGAAAACTATTTCACCAAACTTGGCTTCCTCAAAGTACAAGGGGAAAAGAACCACGATGCTCGACACTGATATATGAAGTGGCTTTATCAGTTGAAGCGAGAGAGGGAAACACAAACAGCAAGGACAGAAGGGAGGTGGAATGCAGAAGAATGTTTTGTGATGTACAGATTCCTGAGATCACATGTAGCTGTAAGCAGTCGCTGCATGTGTGAAAGAGCTCTTTGTCTGCAGCCCAGGTTCTTGGGTTCAGCTAATCAAATGGATTAGAAACGGCTTTGAAAGTCCGCCCATCGGAATTGGCCATCCGCACAAAAACAAACACACTGTAGTGGCTGCAGCCGTCCACTTTCACAAAGGTGCCTGTTTGTGTTTGTACATGTGTGTGTGTGTGTGCATACCAGTGCACTGGACTGGAATACTCTTTGTGTTCTGGTCTGTGTGTGAGAGCAATAAACGGGGGTCTGTGTGTATATAAGTTCAATTTCATGAGAGCAAATAAAGCAAACGTGTCCTTCGAATGCTGATTACAGGGTGTCTGATTTATTTTCATGAACCCAACACATTGCTTGAGTCCAATGTGTTGTCTGTATGGGTTTCTGCCATTTTAATAAGACCCAGATCTCATTATTCTCCATCCCTTCCGATGCTTTCAAGTGCAGCATCTGTTTGTAGTGTGATGTCAACCCTAGTCAGTTGGTATTATGCACGGCTAAATGATTGAAGCCTTTCAGGTTATTTTCGGAAAAGCTTCTGCTTCCCCTTATTTATATTTAAGACAAAACACTTGTTTTGTTCCCATCTCCAAACAAACAAGTTATGAAACAGATTCCTATGGCTCACAGTTATTGTTTAAGGCATTATTACAGTTGTTTAAGGAAATACTTTTTGGGAAAAGCTGCAAAAAAGCTTCATAAAATCTGGGAGGATAACTGACACTCTTTGTGAACCAAGAGGCCAGAGCATGATCGGAGAGAAGCTCTGGCTTATCAGTAAGGATGCAGATTGTAACACTGCTCCTGATCCTAAGGCTTGATTACTCAGCTCTCCCAAACTGGGGAACAGCAGGACTTTCCACTCGATCTACTCCACGTGCATGCATGTGTGTGTTTGTATTTTCTTTCCACCGTGTTGAGGAGTTTCCACTGAGTGTTCGCTCAAGAGAAGAAAAGGTCAAATTGTGCAGGACTCAACTTACTCTCGTGCTTAAGTCATGGAATCGCAGATGTCTTTGTCTCTGTGCAGCTTGCATTAAACTCTGTTGTTTTTTGTAACCGCTAGACACCCACAAATGTGCATGTATTCAAGCACGCGCACGCGCACGCACACACACACACACACACACACACACACACACACACACACACACACACACACACACACACACACACACACACCTCTCAACGCCCTGAGCTCCCAGGTGGCAAGCTAACTGCCTGGAAGTGATAAAGTTGGGAGGCCCTTTAAGTCATTGAGAAGAGGAGAAATAAGCTTTTTCATCCAAGCAAAGGACTGATACAGCACCACACTATCAAAGCCTTAGTGGAGCTCTTTCACACGCGCACACACACACACACCCACACACACACACGCACACACACACACACACACACACACACACACACACACACACACACACACACACACACACACACACACACACACACACACACACACACACACACACACACACATGGCTACAAATTGTAGGCTATAAGATGAAAACAAATGCATGAAACTGAGCATGAGTTCATCCGTGTGATTAAAAGATAATACGTTAAACTGCATTCCTTTTGTCATCACCACTAATGAGAGCGGCAAAATCCTGTCTTTACATTGTGTTATTTCACTTGTAACTGACTACTGTCTCTGTGTCTAACCAACCACAATGTTGATGCTCTGAGATTTTCGCAATGGGTTGATTTATAGTTGATTGCAATTCAACTTTTGATGGCATGTTTATTTCCTGGATATGATGCAAGATCGCTGTGATGAAACCCTGCAGGCACCACAAGATGCAATTTTCACATGTTCTCACTTTCTGTCTGTCCTCCTATTATTGCATAAGGAAATGTAAACGTGTCGCCCTGCCTTTCTCCCTGATATTTTTTCGGTGTTTACTTGTATTCATCTCTGGTCTGCAGATGTGAGTATTTGTCGGTGGGGATTTATCTACACAGCTTTTCTAATTTCTATCAACCTAACAGACTGCAGAGGAAGAAAGCAAGGCAAGGCTAACCAGATAACTGGATCCAAAACTATTATCTTGGCTTTGTGTCCTCGTTTGACAAAGATGGCGTTTCTGGAAACCGTGTAAACCCTCTGGATGAATACTGCATTGCATTATGATTATATAAAGTTTTGTTTCACGGAAAGGAGGAGAGGAGAGGACTTTAAATGTGACAAAAAAAGAAGAACACAATGAGTGCATATATCATCCAAGGTCCTCTAATTTGGAAAATGTGTCTCACTCCCTCCAGATGTCTAATGACGAACAAACACAATTGAAAATGAAGATATCCACTCCATCTCCCGGACCAGCTCTATTCTCTGTGAGGCAGCATTATGGCTGATGACTTAAGCTCCCGGTATTGGCTGAAATAGACAATTCAGCATCAACAGAGATAATACTGCAATTACTCTAATAGACACACATTTAGCAATTGTGGAGGTACACGTGAGCACATTACAGTGCACAGTAACACATGTTGAGAACAGAGAAGCAAGAGAGAGATGTGAACCAGCTAGACAGCACTCATTAGATATGTGAAACACACAGTGGTAGCCATGAACAGGATTCATAAACGCTCATGCAAAAACACACACTCGCTATACAAAACACACACAGACACACACAAATATGCACTCAATGACAGACAGTCAGCGGTGGGCTTTGGGGGCCTTTGGAGGCGCCAGATGGGACAATCTGCTATAATTGAGGTAATCTGTTGAGGCATCCAGAGATACTGATGCAGCACTGTGGGTTAGAATCCAAAGTGAGAGCAATGAAGTATTATAAAGGCTGTTGCTTTTGAGCCAATTCTGCCTGCATTCTCCATTGATTCCATTGAGCTCCATATCCTTTTCTCATTCATCTCACACTGCATCCATCGTCCCTCATTGTTTTTATTCCACACATGAATACAGTGCCAAAGTCTTCAGTTACCCCTGGCTTCGTCTTCAATCGCCGCTATCAAAGATGTCACTAATCCTCTGGATGTTCTGAACTATGCCTCCTCTGCTACCAATTCTACCAATTATCTGTTCAAAAATCTGTTCCCCGTCCCTCTGGCTCGTGTCCCTGTGGTCCTAGTGGCTCCCAGGGCCTCGCCACATCCAGCTGGCATGGTTTAGGCAACTGGGACAGCTGGGATCCCTGACCACCCCGGATTACAGCAACCCACTCACCATCACCAACAGCCCATCAAGACAAGCAGTTTTCCACTTCAAACCCCACGGAAATCTCTCCAAGTTCCCAGACATCACTCCAATTGTTGTTTCATACTTGGACACAAAACAGAGCTCTTCTCAAATCCTTGACTTTCTATAACTACTTCCTCCAGTAAGTGAGTGGTTTGGATATATCACTGATTTGACTGTTAAACCCCATACCTGGCGATTAAGAGCTGAGATAATTGTCCTCCTCGATATCCAGTGTGATGATGTTTAGACTGAGAGCAGGTTTTGGCATTCAGACTATGTATCCTCGGTGGATATGATTCCTTCAGCGTGCAGTCTGAGCACAGCGTGGCTATGGATCTGAGAGTCAAAAACAGGAAAAGGCTTTCAGCAGTAATACACCATTCCAAATCTGAGAAGCATGCGGCATGAAAAAAATGTCGTCTATCAACATTGATGGCCTCAAAAACTTGGAGCAGAGATGTAGCACTCCTCTGTGTATGAGTTGTGTTGGTATAATGAAAGTGTTGGAGTTTGGAATTGGAAATGTATATAGCCCTTTTCAAACATTGCTAGCTTCATTTATCTGTTCAAGTAATCACTTTTGGACTTTCAAACATTGGTTATGTAAGTGACAGTAATGACAGGGCTGTTACGGGTATAGCTGCAATGCTCACGCAATATCTGTCATCTGGTATACAAGTACAAGTTTTCTCACAGGCTGCAACAGTGATGGATTTTAAAACATATTTTGCAGTTGAAGCCCAAAACAATAACCATAAAGGGACGTTCGCCTCCACTTGTCACTAGTGTATCCTCTAAGGCTATATATATTTTCATCATTTTCATTATTTTAGACAAAGAATTATTTTTTTCCCACAGTCGACGATGCTGAAGCATAGTAAACTAGAGACCATCTTGCAATGGGATAACTCCAGCCGTGATGATCAGGCTATTGGCGTAACATTTTCGCAATGAAGTGCATATCTAAAACAAGCTTGTGTTTTAGTTTAGTTTGATAGTGTCTTGTAAATCTTCCATTGTTTATCCATCAAACTACCACTGAAGCAGTACAGACAGAGACTGTTTCCAGCATGTATACACACAGTCAACTTGTACACACTATCCAATCATGAGTCAATCATATAGGCATGAGGTTTGCATACTTGCCCTGGTTTGTCCTCGGGGGTCACACATGGGCTGAGGGCATCGATGAAGTGACACCGGGCCCCTGTTTGGCATGGTTAAGGGCCTCTCTGTGCAGACTAGCAGACTCCTGTCTTTGTTGTGTGCTGTCCTGTGAGAAAGCCTACCAGCCATGGTCTAAATGTTGACGCGACACGCTAATGGTAAACACCAGCCAAATGCCAACAAACAAAAGCAAAACAAGCACAGGGGTCCCATACAATCTCTATAATGAGCCCCCTTCTCTCTACCATTCTCCTTCAGTCCATCTGCTTGTGTCCCCTGGAAATCCTCAGTGGTTAGCGTGCTAATTTATCATTGGAACATGAAGGCAGCATCAGCAGCATCCCAGAGTTCATTCAGACGTCTGATGGAAATCCAACTCAGCTTTGTTTACACATTTATTCTGAATTATTTGGCCCCAAACTATTTGTATTTCTCGTCCATGTTGGGTTTTGTTCAGCCTTTTCCCTCCATTTGCTGTATTTCTGAGAGCTTGGGTAGTATTTGAACTTGAACCCACATTTCTTTCCCACTTATACCTTCTCAGGAATCCCAAGTACTGTACACATTTACACACAGATGTACAGAAACCCAATATAACAAAGTCACACAATGATGTAATTAATAGTCCATTGCTTTGCTCTCTCTTTCACTTTCTCTCTTCTCTCCACACACACACACACACACACACACACACACACACACACACACACACACACACACACACACACACACACACACACAATTACTCCAGTGCCAATGTAACTAAGCCAAATTGTGGTTATGAGGTAGTCTGTGGCAGCACTCCAGGACCAGCAACACTGGTTCACTAACCTCTGGATCTGTGAGCAGACTAATACCTTGTGGATTTGCACAGATCAACGAAAGTAACCAAAATCTCTCTACATTCCAGTGTTTGCCTGTAACCAAGACTAATCCTGTAAGCCCTAATAGATATTATCACTTTACTCTGAAAACCACACGGTATTTAATTAAACCCGGCTGCTCTGATCCTGCAGCTAAGTTGTGGTGTATTTAAGAGCAGCACCATTCAGTTTGTCTGTATTACTTTTCATGGTGTAGATTGCAAATTTTACAGGTGTTAACCGAATAATACCTAATAACAACTGAATAACATTGTGTGAGTTTCTGTCTCTCTGCTTGTTGTTGTCCATTCAGAACTGTTAACTGGCTCTTGTCTTCCTTCCTTCCAGTGTTTTCCTTCAGATGACTACGCCTGCTGTTTTAGAGCTCTGCTTTTCATTGGCTTTATGAGACCAACTGTAAATTCCTGAGTGCGTTGTGTCCCACAGTGGACTCTATCCAGTTTTTCCTTCACCCCACTGAATTCTACCTCTCTTCACTTAACTGCCTGGTGAGCACTTGGCCCTGGCACACCTTTTACACTTTCTGTTTGGCTCGTGAAAACCTGTACCACTAATTATGTGGTGATAATTATTGAGCACAGCTGATGAAGGGTTATGGTGAAGGAAGCAGGGCTCTCTTGTTGTCCATTTCCTTCGAAAGGTGTGTGACTTAATGAGCTCAGAAAGACTCAACGTGTTTCACAGAGACAACTAAAATACTTTGGATTATAACTTTTTTATATATTTCTGTGTTTGGTAGAAATATGTAATACAACTCCCGAAAAGAAGTCTTTCTATGAAGTGGTGACAACTTCAGCATGTAATGTGGGATTCAAGATGCCACGAGAGCGCATAGGTCGCTCCAGCGAAAGACACAAAACATGAGAGAAGTATGTGTCTCTGGTGATTGTGGTTTTGTTGAAATGGGATAAGCCTGCGCACAGAGGTGAGCATGTATGAGTCAGTAAGTGTTTTTCTCTGTGTGTATTTGCATGTGCTTGTGGCCTGAATGCATTTGCACTCGGGCAGTCGAGATTTGAATTGAGGAAACGCAGAGGAATGGAGCCAGTCGTAGTGACTGAGAAAATGGAATAAAAATAGTGAAGTAGAGAGTGTGTGTGTTTGCGATATGCTGGCCGAAGGAGGCTCTTTAGACATCTGTTAATGATTTTGCAGATGTGTGTTGGGGACAGAGAGGGGCGGGTTTCACTGTAACAACAGGAGCTGCATTGTGCTTTGTCTAATTTAGGTGCATTATGTTCTTTTTTTTGTGACCCAGGAGCTCCGATTCTTGGCTCGCAGTGCTTCTTGAATGGTTACCATCACTCAGAGTGAAATGTCAGTACGCTAATATCAGCATGCCAGGTGGTGTGCATGTGTGCATGAATGTGTTTTTTGTGCACACACAGGCACACAGGCATATAAACAAACAAACAATAATCCCTCATATAGCTGTAATGCCACTAATGCCGAAGGTATGTCCTGTAACCCTTTGAACTTGCTGCCACAGCTTCTGGCTAATATAAAGGAGTCACGGGTCAATGCTGAAGTCCTTGAACAGGAGGATATTACATTTGAACTGCAGACACTGGACTTATTTAACATATGAAAATGGTTGGCCTATGCTTAAGGATCTACGCAAAATGATGGCAAAGCTCAACATGTTTAGACGTTTTAGTATGAGAGAGATACCACATTCAGCCCTTTCACTAGAGGAAGAGGCTGTGAATAGTATTCCACGCTCAATGAACTGAAATGTGCCCCTCTCTTTACTGCATGATCCAGAGAGGAGGAGAAAGGGAAAGCATGAATGAAAGAGGTATAGAAAAAGAGGCAAAGAGTGGGGTGGAAGGTGAAAGAATGCCATAGACAGAGCTGGTGGTGGGAGGGGATGAGAAGCTTTGGAGGGCGATGGGACTGAGCAGTTGAAGGGTTGACGGGTTTTGGTCTGATAGCTCAACGTGCATCACTGATCCCAGTCTGCTCTCAGTCCATACACACTTGTCCCACTATTCTAACTCTGGTATTCAGAAGCACTTTCCCACTGACAAGGTCAAAGCCCCATTAAGAGAGCATTTAGTTGCTATGTTGTGTTTGTTGTGGCGATAGTGAGTGGGAAAGGCAGCCTGGTATTAATAAGAATTTTCCTCTGCAGCCCCTTTCTGTACCAATAGTTTTCATTTGGGTGGTCACTTCTCCTACACACTCGGGCTTTGATACGAGTTTGTGTATCCATATGAGAAGTTAGTTCCTCTGTTTTCAGCGTACTTTTAGAAACAAGGCTTGTCAGGCAAAAAAAGTGGAGAATAATCTCAATCTCAATCAAATTTAACCCCACGTTTGTATCTGGGAGTGAGTGTGCGCGCAAATGTGTTGGTATGCACATACGTATGTGCTGATGTTATTCTTAAATGTTTATTGGCACAGGTGCATGCTGCAGTGCAGTCCACGACTTTGAAGATGCCAGATCAGGAAGTCAGGAGAAATAGGAGTGATTCTGATGAAAGGGAAGTTTAGGACTAGTGAAAGGTGGAGGTGAATGTTTTACTTACACCAGATGGAATATACAAGTGGTTTTAGTATCCATGGTTGAGCTTTATATCGCACGTATTCTTACAGTAAGAATTTAAACATTGGCATATGACTGGAGACATTTCTATGAACATTTATGGAGAACAGTTCCCTACAGCTCTCATTACTGCAGGCCTGACTTCTGTCTACAGCCATTAGTGTGTCTAATAGTGTTTCTTTTTGGACGGTAGCTCTGCTGTTTGACCCCCACGCTGCAAAAACCTCCTAATTGCGGTTAAATGGTGACGGGAAACAGATGCAGCAATAGGACTCCTGTTGGGTTTAGGTAGAGGAAGAGCTGGGGAGATTTTGGAGCCAGAGCGGGAATCTCTGTCCTGAAAATGTATGTAGTTAGCAGGGCTGTAATCAAAATCACATAACAGTCTTTGAGATTCTGTTTTCCCTCCAGCATGTCAGCATTTATAGTACTTAGACTGTGTTATAAATCTTGAAATGTGGCCCGAAACCTCTCATCTTGGGTAGGTCTGTTGCAGCATGGTGACTGGCACCAGGAAGTGATCGGGCGTGACACAGGAAGCTCTATTTTAGTTCTTTGGTTTGTGCTGAATGGTATGTCTGAATAAGAGGACAGAAATACATCCATCTACAAGGACCAGTTTCAGGAAATGCTGCGCAATGACACCAGTTTTATTTAATATTGCAACGCATACTCAATAAATGTAAACAGGGTTTGTCATTTTAATTTGAAGTTAAAAGGTCTATGATTCATGGTGTCAGTGGGGTAGCGGTGGCATACATGTACCCCTTGTGTGTGCATAGGTTTGTACTTGTGTATGTCTGCCTGTAATTACACCGTATCTTTGTTTGAAAGTGCAGATCTAAGGTTAACATCCCCAGATTATGAGAGCTAAGGACTTTGATTGCAATCTATGCTCAGCCTGAAACGCTTGTTAGTCTGTATTGGACATAAACAAGAATGCTTGTAACTTAAGCCACATCATTCACTGGAAAACAATGATGTCATTTCCCAGACCCAATACTTTTGGCTTTTTAGCCACTTTTTACTTTCTCTCACAACCTGGATTCTGGATCGTGCTCTCTTTGTGGTGATGTTTAACAGAGCAATGGCTGCTGGCACCAGCCAATGCGGCCTCTGCAGGGTTTCCTAGTTTTCTTTTATACCTAATTGCTCACCGCATATGTGACAAATGACGCCAGCTGCCACATTGAGGAGAAAACCAGCTCTATAACATTTATTGGCTCAGGAAAAACAGTTGGCCTTATTTATAGAAGCCTTTTTTTTACTAGATCTGGCCCCGGGGAGTCGAGAGTGACTGGACGGAGTGCCAATACATTCTGGGGCACGTGTGAAGCATTAAGTGTATTGGGATAATTCAGTCAGGTGTGTGGAGCAGCAGGTTGCACTCTGTGACCAAAGTTAACTCAAAATATGAAATGGTTACAATGAAAAAAGTATGGATTATTGCATAAATAAATTGCATTATAGTATTGAGAAAGGCATTTGTATGTTTCCCGGGTGACATTTTGACATAGCAAAGAAAAGCACAAGTGTCACTAATATCATAAGGAAGGGGGAATTCCATTTTTACTTATTGTTCTTTATACTGTATTGGGTGTTAGTGTATGCTCAATATGCAGTCAGCATGATTGTAGGTGCAGACATGGGCAGATCATAAGTAAATGTCACACAAAAATACACACATACATGCATACAGAAAAACAACACACCTTTAAACCTGTGGTCATGTGTGTGATATGTGTTATTGAATCATCTATCTGAAACTGAAAGGTCGTCACAGCCAACAAGTGGACAGCTTTATTGTTCCATACAGTATGTCTATTATTCTTCCATATGTGTTCCTTATTTCCCATGTTACTGTACGTTTGGCCTGAAGTTAAGCATCTTAATGTCCAGAGAAATAAGATGGAAACACTTGATCTCTGTTCCCAAACAAAACAAAACATCACATAAATGCTGTTGATTTTACCTTAGAGTCTCTGCCCGGTGCAGTGTTTGAACTGCAAGGCGGTGTGTTTGATGCTTCTCCCTTGTCTCTTCTATCCTGTCTCATCTCCCCAAGGTATGCAGGCCAGGGGTGCTTGGCATCCAAAGCTTGAGACTGCAGCCCAGATGAGCCCTACTTTGCTACATGTCTGCCGTTCTCCGCACACAGGAAATTAGGGAGGAAAAGAGCAAACTCAGAGACACGATTTGGCCATTTTAAAGTTTACTGAGTTGTCCTTTTAAGTTGAATAACAGATAGGTGGTGAAGAGTGGAGTTGTTGCACTCATTTTCCACTTACTTGTTGAGGAGTCTACTGAGACGATGACTTGTGGTACAAAAAATAAAATACTCTCAGCATCCCATTTTCTTTTTTCCTGTGAATGCACAGCAAGTTATTTATGAAACTCATAAAAGTCACTGACAGCAGGCTGCTGTATTTTCTGTTAAAGCTCACAAATGTTTGTATGTGTGTGTTCTGAGAGTGCTGTGTTGGTGGTGAAGGTCAAAAAAGAAAAACAGATTAAAAGCAGTGATGCCAATTCCTACAGATTTGTAAAAGCCTTCATCGCGGTCCTCGATCACAGCTCGGTAAATCGTCCCTCACGGCCTGCAGCTCCTGCCAAACACTCTTCTTTTCTTCTTTCTTCTTCTCTGTCAGTGGTGTTTGTAAATCATAAACTCACCACATAGGCAGAGAAGAAGGACTGCTGCACTCTATGGACACGTATTCATTTTGCTCCCTGTACGCCTGCATGTGGAAGTAACAAATTCATTTTGTGAAAGTATTTCACGTATTTTATTTTTTATGTCTAGAAGAGCATGAACTAGTGTGCTGAAAATGTGTATTTCTTTAACCAACTACCTGCTTTTAGTTCCCGACTCATACCATTGTAAGTGTGGTTTTTAGTTTCTTATTTAAGGAGGATAAAAACCTATTCTAAACCTTAATGATGATGGTATGTAGCGGCCAGAAATTAAACCAGCAATAAACTGCCTGAACACATATTTCATGCTAGCTGTTGATGTTGTTGGAAATGACAATAAAGGAGCTGATTTCACCACTGCATGCCAAGTGGTCCTCAAAGAGGATCTTAGTCTTGTGTGAATGTTTCATCAATTTTCTTCCTTAATTAGGCTTTCTTTTGTGTTTTCATTTGTTCTCGTTGAGGCTCTAAGTTCAGGGGGGTGTTGGTTTTATTTATTGTGTCATAATGTGGCTGTTGTGAAGCCCTTTGAGAATGCAACTTTGATTAAGGGCTGTACAAATAAACCTAGCTTGACACGACCTAAATCATGGACACTGGTTTGAGAAGATTGACAAAAACACATTTTCAGAATTCCTGCTGCAGCAAATGATGGTCTGGACAGCTTTTTGCTGCTTTTCTCTGTTTTTCTTTTTGTTTGCTTGATTAATTTTAAGTCACACTACCAGCACGGCTCTAGGTAGCCTATGGCAATGGTAGTCGGTCTTAACTATGGTTTATGACCCGGTACCTAAAAAACTAATGACAATCCCATCAGCCTCAGCTGGACTTTGTGCTCACTGCTAATTTGCAATGTTGCCATGCTAACATGCTAAACATCATAAACAAACATCATACCTGCTAAACATCAGCATGTTAACGTTGCAAGTGTGTTGACATGCCTCACAGAGGTTATGTTATGACTGCAGACTCTTACCTCTGTTAACTTTAGATTGCCTATACTTTCCACCAAGTGAGGCTCATTCTCTTTTCTACATGTTTGCTTTAACCTTCATTAGCTACTCATGGTGGAATATAACATATCATTTGGTTATGTCTAAGTATCTGTTTTCAATTTTGGAACTTGTTTGTCTCTGCATTGAGGCACCATTTACCATTAACTGTTTTAATCTCTTTTGGTTTTTGGAGTGTTGTTGTTTTTGACTGACAGACCAAAGGGCTTTTCACTCGAAGGTTTTTTTTACACAGACGGGCCAAGAGAAACCAGTTGGCACCAGTCATTGATGTGGAAAAGTGAAAACCTATTGTGATTCCTGGTGCATGGTCTCATTGTAAAGGGTGGTCGTGCACCATTTCAGACGGTGGTGACCCTGGCACCAATCGCAGTTAACACACTACAGAATTGGGCCTGAAAGGGAGCCTAGCTGCGGCTGGAGAATCTAGGCTGGTTGGACTCAAGAATTAAATCCCTCCATGATGATTGAGCGATGAAGGAGAAAGGGGTCTGGGAGACGGTACGTATCTGAAGGATAGAAGAGAAAGAAAGATTACTTTCAGTGTGGACCATGTGTATTCGTACCCGACAAGTTTTTCAGACGAATGAGTGATATCCAAGGATATAGGCAACGAAAGGCAATGATTGCTTTAGTATTGTGAGTTTATGACCCTTTAAAGTGTTCACCCCACGTGAACCGTTAACAACCCCCCAGTGTGTGTGGGAAAAACACACACTTCAACACAAACGAGGGCACACACATACACATATATCGTCACACACACCACACAAAGTTGTGACAGTGATTGGCTCAATTCTGTTGTTTTCACCACAAGCCACATGAAAGCGAACAAACACAAGAACACAAGGCTGCTATTGTGTACTCAAGCCTCTTCCACAGATAAGAAAAGGGTAACATAACTAAAGCCTATTTATTAGATTGATTTATCTCTTTTTTAGTGTGATAACCCTTAAGTAATATGAGAGGACAGAACAGAACAGCAGTGCAGAGTGTTTGAACTAGTTCTCACACCATACTATAAAAATGAAGCGGGAAAAATAAATGACGGCCAAGACTTCCACCCCATCACCCACTTAAGCCACAGCAAACAAATCCTAAACCCGCTGACCCTGAGTGGGCCAAATACTGTGGAACCTTGTTCCAAGTCTCTCCAAATAACAATAATCCTTCTTCATCATGTGTGTGTATTTTGCTTTTGGAGAGTGAAGAAAAGGTAAAGACCACATCTTAGGCACATGGAGAAAGTTATACTCGTTCACACACCCTGCAGTGCTATCATGACACATATCAGACTGGTGTGGTAGTTTCTCTGGGAAGAATCACACGCACCACCTGTACAGTACATACCAGTCTGAGCCGGGGATACTGGCCTACTGAGAACCAATAATATTTAACCTCACAATATACCCAAAGATTTGCTTTTGTTGTAACCGTGAGCACTGTTTAACCTTTTCTTGTTTAGGGATAGTGATTAAAATGATCGCCAGTGACTATGAGTAAGATGCTGAAATAATAACCCCTGAATCCATCCGTCCGTGGTTAAAGGAAGGCAGCAAAACTTTGCATATTTACTAAATCATTTAATCAATAATTACTTGAGGATATGTATTTCTTATTTCTTATTACTATATGAAAAAAGGGAAACACAAGAACAGTTTTCATCTCACAGGGCAGTGTAAAATGAAAAAAAAAATGAACAATGAGTTCATTCAAGAAACATTGTAGAGGAAGTGGGGGAGAAAGTTTGACTGGGTAAGCGCAATCCTTTTCTGTTTCCTTTTTTCTTTATCTATGAAAAAGCTTTAACAGGTGGAACTTGACATCACTAATATGAACTAACTCCACCCTTGCATTTATATATTTTGCTGCATAAATAAAAGGTTAACACTGGGGTCTGTGTTCAGTGAATCTATGTTGAGTCAACACATTAATGACTGTGACTTCACTGTAAAGTTTCTGTCACTCATCTAGATTTATCGTCATTGTAAGGTTGGTAAAGTAAAAGAGCCTCATGCATCTCCATACAGGGCATGCCTTGTGCTGCAATAACGTAGAGTGTTTACCTTCTGGCAACTCTGGCTAAGCTTAAATGATGTGTATTTTTGTTCATATACACGCATGAGTCCATGTGTGTTTATGTCTCCCCCGGCACGCACATGCACATGTGCCTGTGCTTGTGCTTGCCAATGTGTGTGCATGCCCATCACTCAGCCTTCAGATGGGCAAACCTGGAGGGTTGCGTCACAGGCAAGGAAAAGAGCAGTCCTGGCCAGTAAGCCAGTCTTTAATTGCTTTGCAACTGGGAACACATTGCTGAGGAAACAAGGGGCTCATTGTGAGTGTGTGTTCATCTCAACACACCTCATATTTTCTGCAGGCCACTGACCCCCACCAGCTCTGCAGCATTTACAATAAAACACAAAGCCAGCAATTAAAGTACTAAGTGTTTTCATGCACGATCACATGCTGACACGCTTAAGATGTGTTTCTGCGCTTCTTTATGCTGATGTATTCCAACACCAGATCAAGATGCTGAACGCTGTAATGTTTAAACACTGAGGATTAATGTGAAGTCAGCTTGCTTGCCGGAGGGTGAGGAACAACATTGTGCTTCTGTGTTTCACTCTTAAAGAGCTGTGCATGATGAGGTATTAACAATGAGTGAGAGTGTGTGTGTGTGTGTGTGTGTGTGTGTGTGTGTGTGTGTGTGTGTGTGTGTGTGTGTGTGTGTGTGTGTGTGTGTGTGTGTGTGTCTTATGATAGACCTGGTTTGGGTGGTGGTGGTGGTCTGGCTATGATGTGAACCAGATGTGGACTGGATGCAGACTATCGTACCCACTGGAGGGAGAATGAAGCCTGTGCGTGTGTGTATGTTGGTGCATGCTGAGTGCCAGCATTGATTACAAATCCAATGTAATTTTGCGTTGCACCAACCACATTTGGCAGAGAGCGCTGGCATATATGAGCTCATGCTTCATATGACTGACCCATAAATCATATAGACTGCCAGTGCTGTCGTAGGGTTCAGCAGTTTGAGAATACTGATATTATTCTGGTCATTTAGAAGCTGTGTTAGATACATGTTGATACTGTTGAACATTATTTAAACCCCCAGACCTACATGTATTACATTCCAGTTGATGTAAAGATTAAGATGGAGAAATGATCATGAGATTGATTTTAAAATCACTTCTCTCCGGACGGCCACTGGGGAAAAAACATCTGAAATACTAAATATAATTTCAACAAAACCGACGAAACCGATGAAATTCTTTGCAGAGCTTCTAAATGAGCAACATACAATCAATGCATCTGTTCCTGACAGAGTACACTGGGTTCATCTTGATTTATCATTATATGAATATAGAGTCTATACTCTAGTCATTTAAAGCTTATGTTTGGAGTCTATTCTCTGACCTCATCACTCTCCACCAAGCTAATCTTCTCTGTGTGGCCACTTCTTCTACTGGGCACCTCCAACTACTGAGGAAGATATACTGTATAGAGAATTCAGATTGATAAATCCTAACTCACCAATCAATTTACAATGCCAAACTTGGCTGAGACACACCAGTGATGCTGCATTTGATTATTAACTTGATTATTAACTTTGCCAATGCAAATAAGTACACATAAGAAGATTAAACGGCCTGAAAGGAGCAGAAATGTGCAGTCAGTCGGCCATTGCTTTGATCACAAGCTAATCTGTGGCAGAGAAATTAAACCTCTGAAGAAAAGAACATCCTTGAAGTTTGTGGCTCGCTGATACTGTATGATATACAGCCAATGATAGCTGTCCCATAATGGGATATAGCAAATAAAAGTTACCATTGAGTGTAATCAAAGGTTTTGCAGAATTATCCAATAATGACATTCGTGCCTGGTGCTATGGTGCAACACATGTGTGCAAGAATTGTAAATTAACAAGAAACACACTGAGCCCTTGATTGCAACACATCAATATACTGTACTTCTTTGCTACCCAGTGTCAGAAAATAAAATCAAGTGTTCAAACAAAGAGCCACAGATATTAGTAGACAACTACTGGCTTTCTCCAGGAAGTTAACGGGCCATCTCCAGCTCACACTGGGACTCTGTTTCAGCAGCAACAGTTGTCACATTCTCACAGCCAGGATGCTGCTGCCACCACAGACTCAATGAGGTGCCTCTCTGTCTCAAACGCATATGCCCCCCCCCCCCTTTCCCCTCTCTGTGACCCATTCATCCCCTTTCGCACTTATTTGAACAGACCTGGGCAGACAGTAAACACTGGCATACCTGACATGGAGCGACAACAACATGGACAAGTGCTTTGGAACGAGAAGAGGAAGAAGTGACTGTCGTTGCATTCATTTGTATATTTTGAAAGGCCATTCCATTCCCACACCTACATCTTTATGAGTTCATATCCTCTTGGTCCGAAACAAAAGAAGTTGTTTCCATCACAGGATGGCCTCTTTGACCCCTGTGAAAATCCTATGTTTGTCCCCCTTATTTGAGGGTCTGTAACAGCTCAACCCACAATGGCTACTCTTTGGTATATTTAAAAACATAACCTCTTTTTTCAAACTGCTCTCTGCCCACTTCAAGCCAATGAGAAGAGAATAAAGGAATAGAAATCTTGTGATCATGAGTTTGCGTAGGTCCCATCACTCACAGTTAGAAGCTAATTAGAAAATATTCTTTCAGAGCCTTGAAGTTGAAATCAAAGTCAACATGTGCCTCATCTGTTCTTGTGATAGTGGAATTTCTGCGCACTCCATGTAAATCTCACCATCCCCAAGCCAATACAGAATTCTTCCTCGCTCTTTGGTTGAAAAACCACCAGTGGGTCTTTAATGCCTGCAGAGTGAAGAGAGTGAGTAATTTATCACTGTCCATCTTGAGCTGTAGATAGATGCCTGATTTTATTGCTGGTGTCACATGTTAACGGACAGATTGTATAGTGGAAATGATGGAGGGTCATACCACCAAGGAATTAACACACAACGTGGATTAAATGCAAGTTACTTTCTTTTCGTTTTTTAGTTCAAATGTTGCTTTTTCGCAGCTTACAGCTGAATTGCAATCACACATTTCTTGTTACACATGTGCACCAACTCTCTTGTTCTCACCTTGGGAATAAGGAAATAATTATTTATAATTATTATATATATAATTATTATTATAATTATTACTATTCGCCTTTCTTCATTTCTTCCTAGGTCACCACAGTAAGAAAAGATCAAGCAATGAGAAGGACTTCTCATTGCTAAGCAGATGAGGTCACTAAACTGGAATCCATCAATTTTCTCACCCCCTCCCTTACTATGTCTGTGCCCCCTGTCTCTAAATCTGATAAAAGTCTGTCCTTTAAAAAACGTGGAAAAGACTGATAGTAACCTATGGGGATGGTTCACGGAGGGGTTAGGGCAATGAAACTAATTGAGTGGTGTCCTGTTTCTTTAGAGTGGATTCATTAACTGTGTCTCTCTTCACTGCAGGACTGTGCGCCGAGACTCCACATATTGATGGCTCCTAGGGGCCAAAAGGGAAAAACTGGACACAGGCTGTATGTCACTTGGAACAGTATACGATATCCTGAGTCCAAAACCATATAAAGATGAGGAAATACTTGTACTGTATACAGTATAAAGGCCGAAGTATTATATTAGCCAATGCTCAAGAGGCTATTGAAAAAATATTGCATGAATTTCATCTCAGATTTCAGAGTATAGAAGCAGCAGATAAGGATGCTCATCTGAAATTGCTGACAGATGTGGCACAAAAGACATAAAGTCCAATATTGGCAGAATGACCATATATTCTACATTAAACACAAGTAAATGAAAAAGGATAAGAAGAACTCATGAGTCATGGTACACAAATAAATCATTCATAGAAAATTCTATTTTTGGCTTATAGCAAATATCCCATTATTACTAAATGTTGATTCTTTAAGTGTGAATTATTGTATTTGATATGTTTTTGGGGGATTTTTTTGTTTTTTGATAAAGCCCCAGTGATTAAATGTAATGCTATAAATGATCATAAACTAACAGTGAGAGATTCACAGATATATCTCGTTTTTTCCTCAACATCTGGACAGTGTGCTGGGGCAGACATCTGCTTAAAATTTTGCCAGCCATTTCTGTGAAAAATGGTATTCAGTGCTGAGCTGTCTGCCAAAATAGACAAAGATTTAGAAATAGTTTCCTTTTCATCATCTTCTTGCTTTAGCGAGGCGACAGTTTCTGGTGCAAGAGGATGAATCTTCAGCAGGAGGCTGAACACTTCTGCAGCTTCACACACCGTAGATCTTTGAATCTGTGCACCAAAAACGGACGAAAGGAACCTCAACAATTGCATAATATAGCGCATACCATGGAGTAAGATGAAAGGATATAAAAACATCTACCATCTCGATGACTCTTGGGTCTGAAATCTACGCATTTGGAAACTCTTCCACTTATGCAATGTGTGTCTTTGCATACCGTGACACTGTATGTTTTTCTTTCACACTGACTTGTAAATGAAGAGTAAATAAAGCAGGGTAAATGCTGCGGGGTCCACACACAGGTGTGAAGGACACTGCAAACCAATCATTCAAAACAAAGAAAGTCGTTTCAGACAAGGTCCTCTTCCTCCACGTCTTCCTTCTCAGGGTAGCTTTTAAAATCAACCACACTCACTGAGAAGTCATCCTTGAGCTGCCCATCTAGCCATCATCCTCCTCCTCCGAGTGATAACATGAGGACTAGAAGAGATTATGGTTATTTTTGGTTTAAAATAACATTTATAACAGTAAGATTTCAAAAGGAACCACTGTGGTAGATCTATCAACTAATGTGCGTTGTAGTCTAATTTAATATTTTAGTTATTGTTCATTGTAAAGTAAAGTTGAACACAATGCTTGGTGAACATTGACAGACATTTACATCAACTCTTACTCTTGAGTTACGTACAAAACTGTGGATTCAAAAATGGAGGGAGCTGTCAGACTAGCAACAATACAAGCCATGACCAACAGTCAACAAGCTTCCAGCATCACCTGTTTCCAAACCATTGATGATTGATGTTGCTGTTCCACTCTCTGGCGTAACGAGGCTCTAACACCAGAGTTGCCAACAGATTCTAGGAGCATGTAAAAAGGGAAGGAGGTAAACATTATTGGAGCTATAATTTGATTTTATGATTTTAATTTCTTCTGAAAGAAGAACAGTGCAGCTCAAAAACTGGAAAAAGCCATCATCAGCAATCTTGTCTCCCTTACAATAAAGGGTTAGAAACATTTTTTAGGGCTCAACAAACATTAATAGAGAGACACTGACGCTCTCTCATTATAGAAACTGAATTGATTAGCGTAATTCCCAAGGGAAACCTTCTGAAAGACACAGGAGGCAGTTATGCATGAATTCAAGAACTACATGGAAGTTCGGAAAGACATAAGCAGGGGGTCGGGGTGTGGATCGCAACTGAAGCTGTGGCTGGGATTTTTAATGACTGACCGCGGTGAGGCAAGGAGGAGGTCCATTGTGTCCAGATCTGCAGCGTCTTAGCTGGCTGCAGCCGTATCCACGCACATGGCACTGCTCACTGGGGCTGCACTTTGATGTAAAGCTGCTCCCAGAGCAGATGGAGAACGATAAAGAAAAGGGTAAAGAAATAAAATCATTAAGGGATTACAGAGACAAAAACGTATATTGTTTTGATTGTAAAGAAAGAGGGCAGAGAGCTTATGCAGAATAAAGTAACAGAGCATGTTTTGTTCTTTGAATCTGAGACTGTGTGTTGGTATCAAATCATATTAGCTCTCAGTCCCAATCTTGTGCAGAGTAACTAGGCTGGATTTGGGGTGGGATATGCAAATAGAGGCTGTCTGTCTGCCTGCCCCTTCAGAGGCAGCAGAGCAGCACGCTGCTTCTTGCACACACACCCTCACTCATGCAGAGTGCAGAGGACTTGGAGGCTCAAGCCTAGTCAGCAGGTCTCACACGCTTGCATGTGTATGTGTACGGAGCTGAAACTTTCCTAGAGACACACTCACACACTCTTCCCTCCTCCTTTCCTCTGTCCTGCTCTCCTCTTTCTCTTCTTTACCCCTCCTCTCGCACACCTTTGTGTTGTTTTCCTTGCCCCTCTTCCTCTCCCCTCCCTCTTCAGCCTCACTACTTTTCCCTCTGCTCTGTCCGATGTGCTCAGACTGTGGTTAGTGTGCGAACTGAAAGTGTGCAGGGCGAGATGCTGCTGATGCTACAGCTGTTTGGGCTCCATGTCTCCTTCAGGGCCCTCTGAGGAAGACAAGACTACACATGAGTCTGGGACCTTCAACACAACACTCTGAGGAAGCTACAACTATCACTTTTTACACCGTTTTTCTCACCAGCCAGTTTCAAGACTCTGGAATAAATTAAGCTTTCAAAGACTTAGAGAAAAAAAGAAAAAACAATGAGGACCAAGTTGTGTCATCTGGTTGCACAGCTCTTTCTCTTAGAAGTGCTGCTATCTGTGGTGGACAGTAAAGGAACTTTCTATGGAGGCCATGTCAATCCTTTCTATGGAAACAGATACAACCTGTACAAGGCTGGACTCAACCCTCACCATTCACCAAACAAGCCCATGACCCGTCACAAGTAAGTGCTCTGTTTTGGACATGTCACAGGCACTTATGCACGTTTATTTCCCTTCCAACACTGCAGGGTATTGAATTCAAAAAGCATTCCAAGTAGCTAGAGTGCTTGCAAGCAGGACCCAACCTCCATACTGTATTTCCCCTGAGAAACACATATCACCAGCAAGTTGCAGAAATATGGTTTTAGTTAGGGCATCGGCTTGGTAACAGATCCCTGAATTGACTCTCTGTTTCTCCCTTACTCACCATCGGCCCTTTTCTGTGGTTCACACCTAAAACCATCTGTGATAAACATTATAGATCAACAATGACATGCTGCATTATGAAAACAAAGATGTCATTATGGTCTTTATGGTGCAGCGATGGGGGTGCTGAGTTTATGTCAAGAGTATCGATCCCTCACAGCCGTTTGTGTGTGTGTGTGTGTGTGTGTGTGTGTGTGTGTGTGAGGTAGGGATGGCTCAATTAGAGGCGACAGTACAGCAGGACACCCGCTGACAGAAGGGAGTGGTACAACTAATCTCCAATCAATACTTAAGCAATAACACAAAGGTCTCAACTGAGTTTGCATTGAGATTCCTATTGAAAGCTTGTTTTTCTTTTTCTGACTAACCCTTCCAATATCAACAAGTAGAGGTGAAGGATCTTCTTCTGTTTTAAATCAGTGATCTGTGATGTATGTCAAAAACATTGGACTGCTTGTCAGGACAGTCAAACTACAAGAGCAGAGGGGAATAACAATCCCAAGCAAGACATAATGCATTTGAAAACAGAGCCTTGAGGATATATTTGTGTCTGAATAGAGGTGGCTCATGTTTGTCCTCCCTTTCCCGTTTCTTTTGCTTGGCTTCCCCCGAGAGCTGTTATGTCTTTGGACAGCTCCCCAGCTACCTGCTGCTTCACTCAAACTGCCACAGCACACTGCTGATGGCCCAGCCCTGCTCAGTCTGCCATGTACGCTCACCACCCCAGGGAACAGGCTCTTCAGCATCCCTTACCCCGAATGTAACACCCATATTTGGTCTCCAACCTAAACAATATATATCTCATCTATGGCTTTGCCTTTATTTCTAGTCAGCTTTTCATCAAATGTTTACTTTCCCAGCATTTCTTATGAGCCAAAAATCCCCCCTTGTACTTTTTCTCTGACCGCCTTTACTGTATGCAATGCATTTTATTATTTTTCAAACTTTGCTGTTCATGGCTTGTTGAAGAACTGCATGCTGGTGGCACATGACAGAGGCATTTATTTATTTATTGTTCGACAGTGACGCCAGAGAGGATTATTTATATTCTCGCATGCCAAATACATTTCCCAGCCTGAATCCCAAGATTGATAGATAGAATCATAATCTAACTAGAGGGTATATATTGTTCTATTCAAAACTAGCTGATCGGTACATGTGTCTGTGTCCAACTATAGTGTTTATACATGAGTTGCTGACCCACCTTGGACACAGTGAGCCCCGGGGAAGTGTCAGTGTCAGACCACAACCACAGATAGACGAGCTCAGTTGTTTTCGGCCTGGACTGGTCAGTGGAAATAGACACTTAAAAATAACACTCGTGCTATGATGTGTGTGTGTATTTTTGTGAAGAATTTCACTCATGTGCTTTTACATATTGTAAATACGAACTCTTGTTTCTTACTGACCACTGAGTCACATGGACAAAACACGTCTTTCTTTTAGTAAGATATTTAAAAATGCTCAGCTGTTGGTGCACCACAGCCTTTTTCCTTCATGTTGAATTATCTGTGTTTTGGCAGCAATGCGAGTCATTTGATTTCACAGTCATTCCTTTCACTCAGTGCAACTACTTGCTGCAGTAAATATATAGTCCTGTAGTCACTGACTGTGACATCTTTGACTGTTACAATACAGTACATGTCACAGCTTTATTGCACCGAAGATTATAAGGGCCATGGCTAAAACTTTGCATGCTTGGCTTAGTTCAGATTTTTCGGAGTGTGTTTTGATTTTAACATTTCATAAGTTTTTGACATTGTATCATTATTTCCTAGAGCAAAAAAAAAAACTGTAGTTGGTTGTAATTGGTATGCTTGTCAAGTGATGCTATCCATAGGACCTACCTCTCTAATTGATTCTATGTAACACATTCCCCTTACGTAATTGTATCAATCAGAAAGGAAAAAAGCAATCTTAAAAATGTGTCTAGCATCCCACAAACATCTCTCACCATGCTGCACTATAACATATTACCGCACAATCCCCAACAACAGGTGAAACATAATCAAAGAGCCAAACATGTACTCATCACTGTGAAACGATTGTTATATAAATCAATTAAGATCCCAGCAGATACCACATGCCTTCCCCTATCAGATTAGAGACATTTCCCAGGGCTTTTAGAAGATGTATTGGACAGAGATCAAGCAGGGGAAAGGTCAGTAATTTGGTAAAGGTTAGAGGTTGTGGGTTGCTGTTGTAGGTTTATGTTGAGTGTCCAGTGGAGGACAAAAATGGAGCCAGTCTCCTGCTAAGGGTCACAGAGGCTGGGCAGTAAACTCCCAAGCCCCTCACCAACATGTATCTGACTTCACTGCTTTCACTGACTTTTCTGTTGAAATGTTTGGCATTTTTACGTAAACACTCAGCGAACGTACATTTTACTATCTACGAGGCTAAATGCACTGAACGATATTAGAGATTCAATTAAAACTGTGTGATGATTTAATATAACTGTAATCAAGTCTGTTGTCCAAATTAATGACTCCAAGCTAATTGTTATTGACAAGTTTAGGAACGAATAGCTTGAGGTTTTTTTTTAACGAGTGCTCAGTTTAGCATAAGAAACAGGATATAATGTGTGAGCTTAAAAATTGTTGCTAGGAAGATTCTTTTATTTTTTTAACCTTTGGACAGAGTCAGGCTAGCTCTTCCCATCTGCTTGGAGTCTTTATGCTTTAGTGGCAATCCTTAAAATGTCAGTCCTTGTTGGCTTTTTTTGAGCTACCATGATTGTATGCTGCACACGTCTTGAGACTGCAAACAGAAAAAGACTTAACAAACATTTATTTAAATTAAAATCTAAAAATATATTTACATTACTACAGAAAGATAATCACCTGATAGCTGTTGCTTCAAATGTAGCTAACATACATGAGCATGGTATTCTTCTTCTTATCAAACTCTCTGCAAAAAAAGGCAAATAAGCGTATTTCCTAAAATGTCAATGATTCCTTTAAAAAAAACATTGTGTGAAGAAAATACTTAAACTGCCTCACTTGGGGCAACCAAAGCGGTATACTATCAAAAGTTGCATTGGTGCAGCTTAATGCAGGTTTTGTACCAGACCGTAAAGCTTTCGGTTTACCAGTCGATCTACATTCTAACCTTCACCGACGGTCATGAGCTTTGGGTGGTGACCGAAAGAATTTTGGCTGGGCTCACCCTTAGACATAACTTTAGGAGCTCAGACATCTCTAGGGAACTTGAAGTAGAGCCACGGCCCCTCTGCCACTTTTGCCAAGTCCTGACATTTAACCCACAAAAGTCTAGGTCTTATGTGTTCGTTAATTTAACAAACCTCAATGGTTTCACTTCAGCTCTCTATAAATATTATATAGGTCCTACCGGTCAGAAAATGTGTTGCGTTGGTTTGATCAGCAGCCACCTTCTCTACACTACATTGCTTTTGAATTCATTCCTAAGCATATTCAGTACAATGAGTCGAACAAATCTAACAATTCTGTTTAAAAACCCTTTTATTTCAAGAACAGAGAGAGCTAGTCTTACTCAAAGTAGATTATGTGAATTAGGAAATGCCTCAGGATAAGTTATTTGCGTGTTTTTTCACTACCGTTGTTTAAGCCTCTTACTGTACTCCAAGAGAAACATAGAACAAAACAACATAAAGATTATATGACTGTCCAATAAAGCAAACAAAACATGTTGTATAATGAATAGGAGCTAACAACTAGACATTTCAAACATATTTACATGGTTTTATTGCTCTAGTGAGGATAAGAGGCGGATCGCCAACATTTAAGCACATGTGAAAGTAATGGTCTGCCTTTAAGCTATAATAACCAGAGCTGGCATTGGAGCTGACTCTGTCTATGATTGTCAGAGTGATCCCATTGGTTCTAGAGCTGGGAGTATCACATCTTTCCTTTAACCCTAATCAGTAGCCACAAGAGCAACGTCAATCAACCCTGCACCATGGGGCTTTCAAGACCTGCCAGTTGGCTAGAAATAGGTTTCATTAAAAAGCATATATGGAAAGAGATGGGCCCTGGAGGAGAGTGGTTAGCCCATAGACACGGTTGTTAAAGGACCTATTAAAGATTGCTTGGTTTTCTATCTGGCCTGGTCCAGTCATAAATCTGTCAGAGGCAACAGCACAGGCCTGGGTTCAAACGGTCAGGAACCCTACATGTGAAAGAGAGGTCGGTAATAAGGAAGCCTTTTAGTGCCACAGTGTCAAAGCAACAAAAGAAAAGTGGCAGCTTAGCGGGCCGGAGATGTCGGGGTCATGATGAGGCAAAACAGAGGGTCTTCATGAAAAATCAAAAACGAGAAAGAAAAAAGGCCATATTAGAAACAGAGGCAAGAGCAGGACTGGTATGCTTAGATAAGTAAACAGAGATTACCTGCAGTTTGCAGATTTTGCAGAAAAAAGGAGAGGGAGGTTATGTGAAAAAAGGGGGGATTGAAAGGTGAGTTGTTTTGGGCCCAGCAGAGGGTGGAGGTCTAGCAGCAATAATATTTGCCAAAACGCTCCACATGAGAATCTGAGATGGGAATTCTGCTTTCCCCCTGGGATTCTGAGAAGCGATTTAGGAACTGTAATACTATACTCGAAATATTTACAGTGGGACTAGACTAGCAGTCAAAAAATGACACGCGCTAATGACAGAAAAAAGTCAATATTGCAGCATTAAAATAGGGACGTGTGTTAGCATAGAGAGGAAAATGAGGCAGGAGAAACACTAAGTGTGGCTTTCCCAACATTGCAAAGGGAGATGAAGACTGTTTTGATATTGAATGGGGAGAAAGAGACTTAGGTCACATAAAGTTGAGAGGTGCAAAGGAGAGATTAATACACCGATGAATTCGAATCAGTGTTGAGTCAATTGGGGTTGGGTGGTTCAGTGAGGGTGTGGATCAACTGGAGACCTTTTTTGGGTGTTTTTCTTGCTGTTTAATGTGGGATTGTAACATTTCTTTACGCACACACAAGAGAAATGTTTTTACATGGAAAGCAATTAGATAGACATTTGAAAATATCATCAGAAATATTAAAATATATGTAGGAAGCTTTTTTGGCTGAAGGAAGCCTTTTTGTGGATCTGTATTGTGAAGGAGTCAAATAGTCAATAAGTAACTTTTGATTTGGGTCAATTAGTATGGACATCCTTCAAGGCATAATTCAGTTTTATACCATACCAGACGAGTGTAAATGTAATCACATTAGAGGTTGGTAAGTTCAGTCAAGGACAGCATACGAATCAGCTGTCGTTAGAAACCTTTAGCCGTGTGGCTCAGGATGACAGAGCCGGATTTTTAGGTCAGTTGGTCCACGACCTCACAAAATATTTGACGGATAAATTGTAGTAATTCTTTGGATTCCCTGACATTTCATCTAGCTAATAACTAATGTTCCCTAACTAATAGCATTCCCATCAGCCTCAGCTGTGTTTAGCACACATTAGCAAATGTTAGCATGCTAACACACTAAGATGGTGAGCATGGAAAACATAACATTATGCCATCGGCATTTTAACAATGTCTTTGTGAGCATGTCAGCAGGCTGACATTAGCGTTAAGCTCAAAGCCTCGCTGTGCCAGAGTACAGCCTCACAGAGCAGCTGACATGGCTGTAGACTCCTAAGTCTTGTCAGGATCTAGAACATATGTTGGCGACTTCCTATACCTCTGACTTTCTTCACTATTCTTTTTCTCGCTCACTCAGGTCCTTTGACCAGATGCTTTTGTCTGTCCTTGGGACAAAGTTAAATATAAAGGCTCACCTGCCCTCAGTTGACATCTTTAAATCTTGTTTGAAGACTAATTTCTTCTTGACCCATTAAATCTGATAAATCTCTAACCACGATGCCTTGCGTATTTGAAGAAATTGCAGATTTATGTCGTGTTTATACTGTTAATTACAATCATCTATTGCAGTTATGTGGTATGTTGCCCAATGCTAGTTGCTTTTAAATGTGAGTCATAAATAAAGTTGATTTAAACTAAGTGACTTTTACTGTCTGGCACTCACTGGGTTATCCTGTGTGGCCAAGCGCTCCCATCTGTCACCAACGGGTGCTAAAACAAACATCAGAAAGTATTTATACTCTCTTAAAACAGTCTCCCTATGCCACATTGGCTGAGAGACGAGGTGTGAAAATAGCACAGAGAAGGCTGCACTCCTCTCTCTTTTTCTTGTTCCTCTCCGTTGCCCTCTGATGTCAGATCATACTGCATCAGGACTTCTCATTCTTGTTTCCCCAAAGCAACCAGATATGTGCTGCCTGCTGTAGCAGGCAGCACATATCTGGCACATATCACATATCTAACAGTCTGTAGACTGTAGATCATCCACACACACATAAGCAGATAAAAACAAAGTTCTCACCTAACCGGCAACATTTAAGAAAACACCTTTCTTCCCTTGTATGACCACTTGCACATCATGGGTTCATATTTCTGTCGATAAAGCTTGTGTAATCCTCATCCTGTAAAGTTGTGTGGTCTCTGTGGATGTGAGATAAAAGGGAATGTGTATAATATGTGCCTGTGCAGCTCACACACACACACACACACACACACACACACACACACACACACACACACACTATCACTCAAGTTGAAACTCAACATTCGTCCTGTGAAGATTTGTTTTACACAGCAGAGAAGGTGACCTGTACTTGCACTGGCCGACACTGCGGTGCAGAGGGTCGGGATTTATCTCAGCGCTCAACTTCGATTCTCACAAATGCCAGAACCTCTCTGTCTGTAAGACACTGAGGATAAAATATCACTCCCAGACCCAAATGACATTGACAGATCTGTGAAAACAGGCAAAGAGCTGGCTGGGGAGAGAGAGGCAGAAACAGAAAGCAGGAGAAAGTCTTTTTTCATCCCATGTACATCTGGATTCCTGCACTTTTCAGGCATTGTGAGTCTGAAGGTCATTGGCTCCCCCCCAGATGTGCACCTGACAAACAAATCGGTGAACATGGTCACTTTTCACTCCGCTCTGCCTGTAATGTGAGAAGGGGTCGGTCACATACTTACTGTATTGTATACACAGACATACTCATGCACTGCTCTCCATCGACAGTCATAAATCCTTGTATGCCTGTAGGATTCTTTCTAACGCTCACATACACAAGAACAAAGTCATAAAGCTTTTTGTTGCATTCGATAAAACTGTCATTTATGAGGAGGAAGCCATAACGATTAAACATAATTGATATTTCACAATATAATACTTAAACCACTCACTAGTGCCGATATTCTCTGAATGAAGTATCATCAGTTTTTCTTGACTCCGGGAGTCTCTATTACTGTCACGTGAATGAGATCATGTACAAATGTATTTTTCACTGTAAATGTAATTGATTTGGGTGCCAAAGGCTATGTGTATTCTGTGAAGCAGCAGATGAGAGCAGAGGGAGTGATCAGTGTTACCTAAGGGATCGTTAAAAAAAAAAAAAAAAAAAAAAAAAAGAGCCTGCAGGTGGGGTGGTGGCATGAAAGCAAATTGTTTGCAGCATTGTAACAGAGGCAATAGCAGACACTACAGGGAAAATAGCACATGAGTGTGTTAGGAGTTTTCATTACAGGGAAATTGTGCCAACAATAATGATGCAGAACCATTTGTGTTGTCAGATTGAGCTTAACGTCTTCATTTCATTTGACTAAGCACCATCTGATACATAAAAACAATGTTTCTAACAAGATTTCTTTGCACTAAAAATAATCTGCAGCAGCCAGTAAATTGCATGTGTGAGTTTAAAGTGCTTTAAGAGCTCCCATCATACCACATCAGTTCAGGTCATAACCGCCACTTCCTTAACAACGCATGACCTGGCAGCAGGTTGTCGGGCTGGTATGAAAGGAGCTCAGTCATTCTGACTCCTGCCCTTTCCCTTTTACCGCTATTAACAAGTGTTAACACATGGAGAGTGGTGATACACACACACAGACATACACAAATGCTGTCAACACAGTCAGCGATTTGTATAAAGCTGCAGCAGTGCAGCGGTTTCTCACAGATTTTGACAGCCCGCCTGTTAGCCCTCTGAACCTGTTAACTTGGCATGTAGAACCTCCTCAGCCCCCATGTCCCTCCCTGCTCCTCCAAAAACTTCTATTTGTCCCGAAACAGCTGTGGAGCAACACAAGTACTGCATGTGTTGCTAAATGCTCCCCCCTGAATGTAAGAAATGCTTCACATGTGAGTCTAAAGACTGCAGATCATCGTTTCCTGTGTTGCACAGGGGCCAGGGGAACATTTAGCTGTTGCTATAGCTTCACTGGCAATGAAGATGGAGAAGGAGAGAGAAGATCCAGCTCCAGCATGATGCAATAACTGTTCAAAGTAATTACAGTGAAGTTATTGGAGTTAATGTTGGATAAGGGACAGATCTGAGAACTCCTGGGGTTGAAAACAGTCTTGGTGATATTTCTTGTTTCTTATGTTCATAAATGATTTTTGGCTCAAATCAATGAACATATCAATAAGAAATGTGTTTTGAGTTGGTAGGGAGATTCCTGAATTACCATTTTTAACTAGGAGGAAATAAAAGACAATCCATCCAGATATAGCTCTGCAAACATCCTCTTTCATCATTCTGACTAATGCCTGAGGGATCCATGAGAATTTTCTTTAGAAATTAATCAGCAAAGCCTCACTCAAAATCGCTCTTCTTTGAAAACCCCTTCAAAGTTTGTAAGATCCGGTTATAGGTTACCAACCAAAAATGCAACTTGTAATTAATATAATTAAAATTCTAAGATAAAAAAAGTTGTGTTTATGCAACATTATATAAAACCAGTGTTAATAGGCTGCTTATGAAAAGAAAAGAAAGAACACTAAAACAGCAATAAAGTACTACTACAGAGCAGTATGAAAAAAATAATAATAATCCCCGTACAACAGAATATAGGACAGACAGAAAAGACAAACAGTAGAGTACAGCTTTCACACAGACTGGACTCAAGGGAGGCTTCATATTTGACTGACATATTTGTCAGGAAGAAATAATCTCATCACAGATGGAGTAGCAGCAGCGCTTCAAAATGGAAATACTACTAAATATGATTAAGTGGTATTTAAGCAACTATTTGTTTGCTTAAAGTGAGAGAAGAAATTACAAATTCTTAATTTTACAATTCAAAAGTGTAAATGATAAGCAATAATACAGACTCTTCCTGTTCAGCAAATGCTTTGAAGTCTAACTTTAATACACTGAATTGTACAGGTGCGGAACAAAACAAGGGCTCTTGTCATTTTTAATGAGATGGGTATTGCAGTGTTGATATATGAGTGTTGTAACTTGTTGAACTCTAATGTCACTCTACTGTGCCCACAGAAACCACTGTGCCTACGTGGTCCAGAAGAACATCACATGCACCATGCAGGATGGAGTGGCTACCTACGTGAAGGCTGAGTACACCACCAAGTGCATCTGGGGTCAGAAATGTCCTGTTGTCATGTAGGTTTTTCAAACAAAACAACAAAATGCAATAAAAGGAAATGGCTAAAGTTACACTAGAAACTCAGTTTGAGTTCGAGGGAGTTTTGTTGTGAAGTTTATAATGTGTAATTATTCCTTCAGGAGGAACTGCAGCACGGGGAACACTGTAGTGTAGAACATATACTCTATATCAATGCTGCCCTCTAGTGTTCACATCATGCGCCGTCCATATGATGAGTGCAGGGCTTCAGCTGCATGAACATCTGTGTGTGTTGAGTTCCACAGAGACATGCCACTGGGGGCAAAATAGCGTTATTTCAATTTCAATTATTATTATTTTTAATATATTAGTAAGTAATTTCAAAGGACACCGGCTACTGTTAGCAGTATTGATTTCTCTGTACAATAAAAATGCTTTACTGATTATTCTGAGTTAGATGTGGTCTTGTTTCCCATCTACCTTCATGAAATAATAAAAGTAATATCAAAAATCAGAATAGTATCATCTATGTGTTGTGGTACAAATTGAGGTATGAAGTGATACTTGAACTTGTATGTGTGCGTGTGTGTATGCGTAAGAGAGAGAAGGAAAGCAAGAGAGTTGCTGACCCTGGTTCAATCCTCTGATACCACATCATTTAAATTACACTTTGTCTTAATCTCCCTCTAATCTGTGTTTAATCCCATAGAGAACAACTTCATCCCTTTATCTCTGCTCTCCGATCCTATGACCTGGCTCTGTGCTCTTAGTTACTAAAGAAGAAATGCAGCACTTCTTATAGAATGTCTCATATGACCGTTGTAACATTCTCTTGACCTGTAAACATGTTTTGTATTATGTCTCCTTCAGGTACAGGACATTCTACAAGCCAAAGTACAAGGTGGGTTTTAAAACGGTGAGTGAGCTGGAGTGGAGATGTTGTCCCGGCTACTCTGGAGAAAACTGCTATGATGGACCTACGTCATTGCCTGACGTCATGATGCCACCTTTTAAGGGTGGGGTATTGCCCCATCGCCCAGGACTGAAGGGCTTCCCCCATGGCCCTAGACCCCCTGTGGACCACAGGCCTGGAGGAGGCCAGCTGGAGCCTGGTAAACCCTTCCCCGGCGTGCCTGACCACAGACTAATCCCGACAGGACAGCTACCTGCTGGTAATGGAAAACCAAACTATAGTGAGAACATAAAGCAATCAATCAATTGTGAAGCACACTGTGCACATATTTTGTCATTCTCTAAAACAACATTTTCATTTTTCCTTTCTGTTTGATCCTTGGAAATACAGGAAACAAATTTGGGATTTCAGGAGTGACCGGTGAACGTTTGGACCGTATGGAGGAGGACCTGCGTCGCCTCACCCACGGTCTAGACACTCTCAATGGGGTGGTGGTCGGCCTTGAGGAGCGACTGCGCACATCTCTCCGAGAAGACGCCAACAAATTCCTGGTGTCCCTGCTACCAAACGTTCCCCGTGTGCCAGACTCTACAGTGGGATTTGGGGTGATCCCAGATGGGACTCCTGATGGACTGGAAGGAGAAGAAAGCTTCACTGGATTTGGAGATTTAGCAGGGAGGGTGACAGAAGTGAAGGATGACCTGCGAGCCAAAACCCACATCTTAGAGGAGATTCAGGTATTGTTCCACTGTGTTTGTAAAAAGATTAGTTGAAACAGCGTCTGTACAGATTGTTCAGGCCTCAGTTCTCCTTCACCGTCCTTTATCTAATGCTACCCTCTTCTCCTTGTCACCTGTGTGTCCTCAGGGGATGGTCCTGGGTCATGATGGACAGCTGAAGAGGCTGTTGGACGGAGCTAGAGGCAGGCCCATAATTGGCCCCAGCTCCACTATTCTTGTGGAAGAGATCCTGGACGCCAAGCTGGCCGGCGTGAGGGCTGAGATCTTGGATGGCTTTGAGCGCCGTTTGACCGGTCTGGAGAGCCACTGTGACGAGAAGATTGGCGCGGTGAAGAACCAGTGCCATAGGGATCACATGGATGGCCAGGAGCAGATGCAGCAGTCTCTGGATGGAAAAGAGACCGGGCTCAGGGAGGAGTTGGGCTCTTTGCATGCTCAGATTCAGGGCCTAACTCTCACTGAGAGCTGCTGTGGACAGGTATGACATGGATGTGATCAGCATGCAAGAAACCAATTTGTCAAGTGAACAGTCCTGACATACATTTACACGTAAGGTTTCCATGTAGAAAAGAACTTGTGAAGGACAAAGTGACACTACCAAATTTTAAACAAATTGTTTAAAGGAATAGTTGGGAAGTATGCTTATTTGCTTTCTTGTGTATCTCCCAAAATATCAAACTATTCCTTTAACTAAATACTGCACATTTCTTTCACTCAATAATTGCTACAGAGAGAGATCAGGTTTGACTGGACATTTTATTGGATTACTAATAAACTAATACATTATTCATTTTGCAGGTAAACAGTCTGTCCCACCGTGTGCTGCTGCTGGAGGAGTCAGTTAAAGGTTTGACAGAATCTCAGAGACTGCTCCAGACTGCCCTTACTGACCAGAGCATACACGTGGAGACACTGATCGAGACCCGCCTGGTGGACATGGAGGGCCGCCTCAATGCCACAGAGGTTGGACCTGATGGAGTAGCAGGGCTCCCTGGTGGTCTGGATGGCTTCAAGACCATATTGGAAGACAAGCTGAAGACCCTGGAGGAGAGATTATTTGTGGCCGTTGAGGAGCTTAGTAATGCCACTGCTCCGGCACTCCTGGAGGGTCAGGTGGTCCCGGCACTGGAGACAGAGATCGAGTCTGTGAGGAGGAGAGTGGAGGGAGACCTAGATGGCATTCAGAAACAATTACTAGATCTGGAGATCCTCTGCACCTCCTCTTGCTCGCCCTCCACCCCGCCAGCAGGGGGTGTAACTATCACTGAAGTAGAGGAGGAGTGTGAAGAGATGGAGAAGAAGATGACTGACCGCCTCGACACCCATTCTAACAAGCTAGACCACCTAAACAAAACCCTGCATCACCTGCTCTTCCATATTGCCCAGGAGGACACAGAGGGCACCGTCCAAGGGGAGATCACCCTGCTGAAGGTCAACATTAACTCTGTGAACCGCACTCTGAAGGGCCTAAAGGACTCTATTAGATTCATTGCAGGTGAAGTGGGCCACGCTAACGCCTCCTGGGAGCACAGAGAGCACCAGATAGTCAATCAGGTGCAAGGAATCACCAAACTAGTCGGCCACCAAGCCTCCCTCCTGGGGGCCGGGGAGAGGCGGCTGGCCCAGTTGAAGGGAGAGCTAGTTGCCTTGAAGAGAAGGCTAGCTGGGGAGCTGCAGGGCTGCCGGAGCACAGCAATAGAAGTACAGAAGGAGGTGAAGGACGTTGATAGCAGGGTGAGCCATGTAGAGGGCCAGTGCAGCAGCCTAGGGGAGCTGGCAGAGCACCTAGAGAGGATCAGGGCAGAGCTTGAGAGACACTCAGACTCCTATCTTGCCGAGGTGAATGGCACCCTGGCCGTCCATTCAGAACAGTTAGCTGAGCTGAAGGGGGAGGTCAAAGACTGCAACAAGTAAGCAGCCATCCAAAAAGGAGACCAGTAGCATCTGAGCTACAGCATTTTTTCAAAAGAGACTTGTGTGTGCTTCTCATTAGGTTCAAGTGACTTCCTCTGCTTCTCTCCTCTCTCTTTCAAATCCCATCTGCACGAATGCAAATTAACTGAACCGGCGAAAGCCATTTCCTATAAGTTCCCCCACCCCAGTGCCTCCAGAGGTCCTGGGTATTTAGCTTAGTCAAGTATGGAGAGGAAGTCACAGAATACAAAGACACACCTATGGTTGTATAGCTGGGCAATATTTCCCCTTGAGATTTTATTCTATAGGGCATTTGTTTTCTTCTCTGATCATGATTGTTTTGTTTTCACATTTTATCTTTTTTAACTTATATGAAGTGAATGCATTGTTATGATGTTAAACTGTTTGTATTGGAGAAATGATTAAACAAATGGATGATATGGGACTAATACGCTGCTACGGGTTTTTTACTGATAAGCCCACTTGACATCCTCTTTGTGGGCACTTGTCTGGTCTTTGTTTTTTTTTAATACTGTACGTCAATTTGGTGCTATTTACATTTTTGTAAACTTCTGTGTTACACGTTTAAGAATTATATGTATTTCTGCTTTGACAGTTGTGTTTGTTTCCTGCCCTATTGCTCCAAGTTGCATGGAAGTTCCCAAACTCACCTTTAGGAGACAGTGACAACACATTACAACGCCTGGTATAGACTAAAAGAAATACAATTTTAAAACATTCAATTCAAGACAACACTGTATCACTATAAGGGAAATTGTTATAATAATAATACATTTTATTGGCAAAGACCCAAAGCAGTTTTACTAATGGACAATATTAACTCTATACTCTCCGACCATTTTTTCTAAGTCAACAAACACACACAATAAATAAGCAGAGAAAAAAGAAACCAGATTCTGTGGAAAGATTTGGAATTTAGTCTGCAGTATATTACACTACAAACATTCTTATCACACTTCACCTCATACTATTTTGATAAGAGTAGTTCCTCTATAGTATTCAAATAGGCGCACACATTTGCATAATATCCAGTGATAGCTGTTAAAGCAGAAACAGTGGTGTCTTTATCAAAAATAAAATAAAAAATAAATGATTAAGTGTGACAAAAACATCTGCCGTGCCAAGCTGAAATTCCTAATAAGGTGAAAGAATCGATGGAATTACTTATTTTTATAAGCAGATACATATCAAAGCTTGCCAATATGTGGTCGGTGGGTTTAAAGAAAGAAAGAAGGAATCCCTCTGTTTCACTAGAATAATCTCTGAACAGATCTTAAAACGATTTTCCAGGCTGTTCCGGAAAATGTAAGAAAGTAATTTATGGTCAAAAAGTACACATGCTAAAGGCCCCGTGTTGAAGCTCACATGACAAATGAGAAGTCACAGTGTCAACGTGGAAATAATGAACTTCTGAAAAGAGTTAAAAATAAATAAAGCTACACCGCATTTATTCTCTCAATATCATTGATTCAGCACAGCAAACAGATTATGAATTATGACAAAGCTTGTAGTGTGGTTGCACTGTCTGCAGGTTTCACAAAATGTCAGCGTATAGTTTAAGACAGCAACATCTCTAACTGATCAGCATGTAATAGGGAGGCAAAAATCTTAGCATTAAAATACGCTGCACAGCATATTGGGTGGAGGAATCTGAGGTGTGACTCCACAGAGTAAGCAGTTCTGCTCCAGATATTAATTTCTGTTCAAAAGCCCTGACTTTACCAAATGGATGCATAGAGAAAACTGCGCTCAGTGGTACAAACATAATTGAAACAGAATGAGTATATCAAACTAGAGTTAACCACACCAGCTCACAAGACTGTGGTCACATGAAGCAGGTCAGATGATAAGGTGAGGATAATGATGTGTTTGTAGAATCAGGGGGTTAGGGTGAGACTCAATGATAATGAATCAAGCTGAGTGAAATGAGCTGTAAAAATGAGTTGACCTTGCACCACTGACGCACCGTCAGCAGGTCTTCTGCACAGCATCAGCACATAGTTTTTTAAAGACAACATCTCTTAGTAACAAGAACAGGATGAATCAATCATAGCATAATGAAAACCAGAGGGTTGACATAAAAATAAGAATGCTCGAGGGCTCATACAGAGCGAATGGAGAGGGGGGAGGTCACAGGCAAATTAAGCTCTTTTGGGAGATCAAAACTGGCTGAGGGATGATATTGAGATGATCAAGAGCATGTGACAGGAGGATGGATGTAATGAAATTATTTTTTTAAAAGAGAGCTGGAGTCAAATTGAAAAATTAGCAGAGACGTTGAGATGACTATGGCAGCTACAGACAGTGTAGGGTGGAGGCGAGCTGAGAGGACGAGCCCGTCTCCGCTGAAGAGGAATACTCAAGCTGATAGACAGGGATGTGACAAGGGCAGGGCAAACAGGAGAGCAAAAGATGGACATTGAGTATGAGAGCACTGCAGTGTCAAGGAGGATGAAGAATGTGAGAATGGGAAGCAGATGTGTTTACAAGTTCCTCGTCCCACGCCTGTATCCCTCGTATCCTGACAGCGAAGCAGGCAGGAGTCACAAACGCGGCTGGGGAAAATAGATGCCTGCTCAGATGCACATGCACAGGCGTATACTATAACAGTAAGCTACAACAGGGCAAACAGCAGCAGTGCAAGTTTACACCCCAGGGCTAGACAGCAGCTGGACGCTCTGCCTGTCCCTCGGGAAGCACCATTACACAAAGGACTGTCCCATTGGTGAACTGAAGAAGACACATCAGAACAGGGAGCATGACAAGAGAAAATAGAATCAACGAGGAGGGGGAGCAGGTTGCTGCAACGCTGGGTATTGCTCATACCAACCTGAGACCATGATAAATAGTTATGTAATACTACAATGTTACAGATTCATGTGACATCCGCACATGAGCACCGTGGCTTCTCTCTTCTTCTGCTTTTTGCATATGCACGAGACAGCAGAGTCACCACAAACATGCAGCGTCCCATAAGGCACTGTCTTTCTCTATTACTCCAAAATCTGATTTAACCAGATATGAGCACATGGGACATGATGCATGATGTCAGCACATATATCATATAGAAGGAACACACAAAGCTAAAAAGAAATAGTGGAAAGCTAAAGGGCATGTCTCTCTGATTGTTTCTCAGTGCTGAGCATGTGTGGAGAGGACGCACACACAAACACCAAGGACAGCAGCACAGAGGAAGTGTGGATGAAGAGTGCAACACCATTCTAAGCAACTTAAAGCCTATAAATGTAGTTATTCAGCAATTTCCTGGTGCACATTCCAGTTTAAGACACTGTAGGGAGAAGTGCACTGACACAGACACACAAGCAGCATACAAAGGCAAAGGCGCCATAATTGACATCAAAGCCTTTGAGTGGCACAGCACTGAAGGGGTTGCGTGTGGATGAATTAATAACGGCTGTGAATGTGCATGCTGGCGAGTGTTGTATACACATCCAGAGACGACTCTTGAGATCTTAAGAGTTACCCTCTGTGTGTGTCTGACAGCCAAGTGACACTGGTGTCAGCATACCAAAGCCTTGTGTTTCCCGGACTCCATTAAGATGTGGCCACTCCAGCTGGGCTCTGTGCCTCTGCCAAGCCTCTCACACACACTACAACTACTGTTACACAGCAGGAGAGAAAGCAGGAGTATTTTTTCAGTGAGGATATATGGAGGCGCACATTTTCAAATGCAGTACATTGCATGAATTACTGCCAGAGCCATCTTTTCCCTTACGTTTGGCTGAGGATAAACAGTGTGGGAAGTGGTGCAAATTTTCTTTATGTGGAATACATTTAAACTAACATGTAGATATCTCATCCCTGCCACTTAGCATTTCCCTTTCCGAAAGCATAATTAAATTATCAGCTGTCACTTCTGTTAACTAGCGGAGATGCGAAGTTAATGTGCTAAACGCCACAGGGCTTGAGCTGATCTGATTCGATGAATCTTAAGTGTCCTCCCGTCAAAGCATCTCGTTCTGCTGTTTTTCTTCTCTGGGTGACAGGCTGGACAATCCCAACAAGCATCATCTTTGTCTCAGGCTCCGGATGCATACATGCACATGCACATGCACATGCACATGCACATGCACATGCACATGCACACACAAACTGTCAGAGTGATAAGAGAGGAAAGTGGGACTATTAAAAGACATCTACAAAAAACAGAGGAATCTGGGATTTTGTTGGGGACTGTGGATCACAAGAGCAACATCACCGGTGTCAGAGCCAAAAACACAAACAATAATCCTGTGTGGGCGAGGGTGTTTAAGAGGGATGGGATGCCGTCTATATCCCTGCTTACAGTGTCGAGCCTCTCGGTGCTCATGCAGGCAATTATTCTAAACTTAGTAAACTTAGTTAAGGAGAGATATTTTTAGACGACTCTCAAACGGTTTCTATCAGAGAAATATTTGTACGTTTTAAAGAATATCCTCATATCATTATACTTACCTACTGTCCTTACGTTATTTAGGCCATGCAGAACAGTGTGAAACTACAGTATAACACTATAATATATAATAATCACTCAGTCATCCAGTGTGTTCCCTGCCTCTTGTTAAAGTAATGAAGTGTACACTGAACGTCTCTTTACAGTCAGCATGCCTGTGTGAGCACGTTTGCATTATGTGAAGCTTTGGTATTATGCAGTATAACCACATTATTATTCTGAATATGTAAAATAAGAGCCACTGACCACATTGTGAGGAAATGCTTGGGGAGATGCAGCAGTTCCAGGCAAGCGCACTGAAATTAGATGGACCTTAACACACACACACACAGAACAAAAACACAGGCAGGGACGGGGGTACCGTATCTTTACAAGTTTCATTTTATTGGTGTACTTTGACAATAACAATGATGGTATAAAAGAAAATCTCCATCATACAAATTTCAATAATCAAAAGATAATATGCCGATACACAAACAGATCCACATAAGGCTGACATCAAGTTTTGACAAGTGGCTTCAAATGGCTTCAATTCAAGGAGAATTGCTCTCCTTACAATCAGAGAAGATATATATTTTTTTAATTTAGCAATCTGCATCGTTTTTCTTTTTAAATAATTACCTTTCATACAAACAAAAAAAAAGAAAAAGAAAAAAGAATCTGTGTAGATTTTGGAGTGGATTGTGTCGCTGGTTTGGGTGCCTGTTTTGCATTGCATTGTAAGCTTATGGTGTTTTTTGGCGGACACATCGCTATCATGCAGTGCTTTCCTCTGACCTACACCTTACCCCAACTGCTGTCACCATCAAAGAGACATCACACAGAAACAAGTACACTGAACTTCACCTTACGAGTGATGCCTATACATGTGCCGTGAAATGTCTCTTCTACTGTTCCAGCATATTAAGTACAGGGAGGCCTCGGGAATGCACAACACCTCGGAGATTGTGAGAGAATCTAAAACTCATGGAATAAGGATATTTGTTCATTTAAATTAAATAAAAGGCTGTGCTGGGAAGCAGGGATGTAAAAACATTGATGTCGCTGTGTAAGCTTCACTAGCACTTAAATGGCACCAGATAAACCTGCAGCCAAATCCTTCCAAAGCCTTGTTCTTTATGCTAGCATTTGTAGTGATTTAAGACCTTATAGAATTTCTAAAACACTACACACAACTATATTTACAATGATCATTTTCTTGATATGCACTTTATTTTTAAATTTAAATATTTTTGCTTATAAAAAAAAAAAAAAAAAAAAAAAAAACCTTGAGTGAAAAAACTGCAATAAATTAAGAAGCTTTAAGGCTGCCAGTCTTGTCAGATGCCCAAATAATGGTTTCTTCATTCAAACTGGTACAGAATGGATCAGAGCAGGTGAAATTATGGTATAATGTAGCCTCTTTAGTGAGCAGCAGACTTGGTCTTGGTCTGGATTAAGACCATGTACAGTAAATATATATATATATATATATAACAGGAACAAGACTAGCCGGCATGCTCTTATCACAAACTGAAAACAATCCATTTCCTGTTTTTAATAAAAAGCAAGAGAGCGCTGTCCGATATGGCCCTGTTACTAGGTCATAGTGGACAAGGCTATCTAATAGTCAGAAAATCGATGTTGTTGATTCATGGTGTTAGCTGATGAAGCTACTCGTTCTACATTGTGGAGTTTAGAGCCTAATACGGACTCTAAGAATATTTACTTCATCAAGAGAGCCTCTTTATACTAAGAGGTCGCTCCGGGTCTGACACTCAAACTAAAACCATTTGGCTTTTTCTATATGTCCATCTAGCTTTTAATTTAAAGCAATGAAAAAATAAAATATATAATATACAGTGTATCATGTAAGTGTCAAGAACTAGAAAAAAGGAACCTGTGAGTTGTTCACAACCAGGTCACTATAAATCCTTTTCATATCAGTGCTGGAAAACAAAATGAAAACAAAATGTTGTTGTTTTTTTTTTTAGATGGAGGACAGTTAGACCTCTGAAAAGGTTTAGCCATTTCACTCAAACACACGTGGAAAAGAAAAACTTAACACAAATGCTGCTACTGTTCATGACTTCCACTGGGCACATCCTGAGTGATTGGCTCGGAGGTAAACACGTGCTTCTGTTTGTGGCAATGAACCAGAGCAACAACTACACAAATCAGCTTCACCCGGCAGGATGAAAAGGCAGCAGGTTTTACGAATGTGTGGATGTAAAAACATTGAATATCTACACCACTTATATGCAGGTTGGAGGGATGTTTTGCCTGGCGATACTAGCCTATATGATGTTAAGATTGGTTCCAGTAAGCACATAGAGAGAGACTCCCACAAAGGGAGCTCTGAAAGGTCAGCACCATTGATTATAAACTAGTATAAAGGAGGTGCCCAGTAAAAGACAGTGACCACTAGCATTGTTCTGATTAGGTGTCTAGCTCTTCCTGTGGTTGTCACACAAAATGGCCTCCTCAAACGTGTTTGTTCAGCAGATTAATACCCACCAGGCTGCAGGTCAGCTGATCCATTTCATTAAAAGCCAGCTAATTATTTCTGACTAAATGAAATTAAACAGCTGACCTAAACCTCACAATCCCACATAAATACACATAACTACACGTTTCAGTGCATCTAACACAGTCTGTCATACGTCACCTACTAAATCATCACATCAACCGCAAGAAAAAAAAACAAAAACTAAACTAAACAATTACAGAAAATAATCCATATAAGATCAAATAAATAAAATGGAGGTCCAGCCTCTTTACTTCTTATTTCATTGTGGGAACACAACAGTTTGTCAACCAACCACATTCTCCCCAAAAGATACATCTTAAGAAATGCATACAAGGCGATTTATGTGAAATGAAGTAGCTGCATGACTAGAGGACAGACAGTGAGGAGAGAGTGTCTGCATGTTTTTTTTCTTCTGGTTTTTTTTTGTTTTTTTTACAAGGAACTAAGTTTTCAGTATTGGGATATTTTACTCAAAATCAACACTGTCAAACACATAAATCAGAGAAGGGGCATTTTAGCAACTGCTGTGTACTGCCAGAGTGCTGTAAGTCTGCGTCGATGCACAGTGTTAAGCTGCATGCCACCAAACCGGAAACTTAAAACCAGCATCCTGAAGCTTGATTTACGCAAACAATCTCACTGGCCAGAGCCTGACCTGAAGCAAACAAAGCTAATCAGTGGTTTGTCACGTGACGTCTAAGATAAGCATTCAGATCTTATTTTCCCTATCCACGTCTAGAAAAAGAAGTTTTAGTTAAAAAAATAAAGGCAGCCATAGATTGGTTGTTGACGAGATACAGTTCTCACAGCACCCACAGTGTAGGAGGGCTGGCTAACAGTATTACAAACACTAGACAATCTGAAAAATAACAAAAGCAAAAGCTTCTGTAAACACAAGTGACAGTGACAGCAATCAAGTATTCTCTACCTCCAATTCTCTCCCATAAAAAATGAAGGTGAGTAAACATCAAGGATGTGGGATCTAAAAATAAAAACTGTTTATCTCTCCCTGGCCTGGACTTGCACACCACACACAAAGCGAGGTCTAAAGACAGCCAGTCACAGTTTCAGGGGTAAAATCTCTGACCATACACTGACAATAGGATACATACAGGCCATTTGCATAGCTCTCCCTCACTTATATACAGACACAGACACACACACACAGACACACACGCGGACACACACACAGGTTGTGAAAAGGGTGGTATGTTTGCTTAGGCAAAGGTGTGTTGAATGTGAAGTTTGCATACGCAGTCACTCCAGTTCTGTCGTCCAATAAGGGTATGCTAGCACCCGTGCTATTGCATCTGTATAGTGAGGAAGTCAGGTCTAAGTTCTGCTGTCTGATATTACAGCTTATTGCTAACAGGATGAGCATTGCTCTCAAACATACAGCCACTTGCAGGCAGCCAGAACATCCAATGCAACTATGCAAACACAAATATCACAGTCTTTAAATGGTATGTTCACAGGACAAAATATAGTTGGTGAGAGATGCCTAAGGTATTCATATTCTCTAAGGTTAGGATAAACTATTTCACATACAGTATACATGACTGAAAACACTCGCGCTTAATATCATTTTCTCTTGCTTTCTCATCACTTGTAGATTTTGCAAACCTTCTGCAGAACCAGCTGCAAGAGTCCACTCGGGTTAAAAGTTGTGTGGTCGTGTGTGCATGCAAATGTTTTCACAGGCTTGCTGCATTGTTGAAAATAAGAAGAGCAAGAGCAAAGTAAAAAAGCAAAGCCTCAGGGACCAGGTCAGCATGTGTGAGTCAAACTGTTGTGAGCGGCGCGTGTGAACCTGTATGTGTGTGTGTGTGTGTATCATGGCCTATTTTAATAAACAAGCACAATAGTGTAGGGCTGAGCTAATAGTTGACTGAATAAAAAAAATGAGTGAATGGATGGATGCTGAAGGCCAAAATGGTGCAAAAGGCATGTTGAGACTAGATAAGCCCAGATGAGAGGAGTGATGGACTGTGGCACAAGCAAGTGCAACATTTATCCTTAATTTCTTTTATGATTTATCCAACATCGTTATTTAAGTCTCCTTTTTTTTTTTGCATACAAACAAAAAAAATAAAGCAAAGAATCAATCAACTAAAGAGTCCTAAGCAGTGCTGCAACTGGTGAGATATGGCTGATGTCCCAGAGGACTTTGATTCCCAGGTGTTTTGCAGTCCAGCTACATCAGTAGTCAGCTACGGGTGCAAGCATTCTGCTCAAATTGACCGTGATGTTGGTGTAGAGAGGCCTCCTGGACACTAGGGGGGAGTAGTTTAGGTTGTTGAGACCATCCACTTTCTGTCTCTCCTTTGAGTGGCGTAGTAGACTATACCTGCAAGAACAAACACTCAGTAAATCAATGAGGAGAGGAGAAGAGAGATAAAAACAGTATGCAACAGTTCTGCAATCTGGTGCAATACACAGGAAGTTCAACGTTCAGGTTAGACAAGTTATATATAAACCTAAATGACATAATAAAATGAAATGCAGAGGAACAGGTGTCGTCCTACAC
>NC_041361.1:7608180-7625680 GCF_900634415.1 Cottoperca gobio
AAGACTACAGCAGCTCTTTTTCTTTACTCTCTTCATTTAACCAGGGTGTATTCGTGTCGACGTTGTATAGCATTCTGATTCACCTCGATGCATCAGTGCGTGTATGTTTCATGTGCAATATTCACTTTTACTACTTTTTAATCAACCACTTTGTACTTCTAGTTAACTATTGTGCACTCGCCACACGGTGCATTTCCCCGTTGTGGGACTAATAAAGGATTTCTGATTCTGATTACCTGTGCCATTGTTGCTGTAAGCCCCTCTGACCACCTGCTCCAGAACCTGAGCCCCGATGTTCTTCACGTTCTCTCTGATCTGTATCCCTCTGGCTTGGACCATGAACACATACTCATTCACTGTGAACACATGGGGGGGGGGGGGAAGGGAAAGGACAGAAAAGTTAAGCCATTTGATTTTTTGGACACACTGTAATATTCCCAAAAGTGTTTCTGTCCAGCAGATTGGAAGAGATGTTAGGAAAAAAAAATGAACCAGAGCAGTGAGGGTCAACGGCTAAATATAACACATTCTCAGGCATAATAACCCAAGATGGTTCGGAGATACAAACAATTATTTCAAAGTGGTCTTTATCTTCACATAATGTTTAACTCATGAGCAACGTCTTGCTACTTTCATTCCACCTCCTTGTTGAGAAGCAATATGGAACAATACCCATGCTCGAGAAAAGATAAACTTAGAAACGCAGGAAGGTTATTGTGTAAGCACACTTTTCCACCTGATTTAGCCCAAACTGATTATCTGCCATGGCGACTTAATGAGGGGGGTTTCCCCACCACACATCAAGGGGCTTTCATTCCAAAGAAACCAACTATTAGAATGTTAATCTGCGACGATGGGGGAGGAGAACGGGACAAAGAAACAACTTATTCAAGAAGGAGAAAGAAACAGAGATAATGCATTTGAAATGGTTGATTGCTTCCTGCCGTTGTGCGTAATAATTACATAGTTATTATTATGCAGCACTCGTTATCTTAGTCGTGTATTGCACTTTTTTTTGATGCATTCGTTTTCCTAAGAAAGGGGTACCACAAGGGGGGACGACGACATGAAACCGACAACACAGATGTCACAAAAACAGGAAACCCCAAGTTTCTGGATACTTCCGTCCATTTGCGAGAAACCCCACAATGACCACAGTAACATTAAGAGGGCGCCACGTGTGTACATCTTCCCACCTCTGTGGGTTGACCTAAAACAAAACTGCAAACAAGAGCAATAGAGCAGAACAAAAAGAAGGGGATGTGGTCTAACCTGTAACTAAGCCCACTAGGTCGTACACATTCAAGTCACACTTGTATGAGGACATGCAGTAAACGGCTTTGAGTTCCTGATTTACTACAAGCGTGAGTCACATAAGTTTCTGCTTTTTGAAAAACTCCTTAAGTAACATCCAGGATAATTGACTACTACTTCCGTTTCTTCATTTGGAGCCGCATGCCAGCACAATGCTGCCACATGGACGGATCTCTGCCTCAGTGAATCTGTATCCAACTGCACAATTTCTCCTCATTAATCCAATCAGCATTTATCTTAAAGCAATCCCAATATGATCCACATCCTCCTGTGAGTGCACAAAGTGTCCGTGCACATGCTGGTGTGCGCGTGCGTAATACTACTGAGCTAGAAATCCAGGGAATGCGATTTGTCATTAGCAATTGAATTACAGTTTCCATCACATTCATCTTGTTTTATACAAACTGCCTGGCTTGCAAGGCTGGAGACTAGTGGCTAAGCAGTAACTGAAATCAATGTTCTCATTTTACCTCTGCAACACGCGCATATTACAGTGCGGCTGCAGCAAATCATCAAAGGATAATATTAATAAAAAACGGAAACTAAGAACACAGACTAGATCCTTTTCACTCTCACTGTACCACATGCAGAAATGGATCAACAGACACACGTTCACACATGCATACACAAATCCACACCCACGCTCACACACTTACTGATGCCCCTCTGAGGCAGCATATGATGGAAAAAAGCTCAGAGGCTTCTGGAGAACGAGCCAGTCCTGCAGGCGCCGACATATTTTGACATTTTGGAGTCTCCTCCTTATGCTTGCCAAACATATGGCGATTGATTTTCTATGCATATCTTTACCAGGACAAATCAGGACACATGCACTGTACATGCAAACACTCTGAACCGCCTGAGATTGTAGAGGAAAGCAAACCAGAACCTCAGTCTCATCTCAAAGTTAGTTATTGGGTTCTTTCATGGGTCAGCAAAAGTCTTTGAGCGCAGAGATGGTGGATGTGAACACTTGATCTACTGTACACAAAGCAGTGGGCAAACAATTCCTCTCTGTCATCAAACGTGCACTCCAGACACTGGCGTAATGGTTCGTGCCTGGGTATTCAACGCCACAAACTGTGACAAATGAAATTAGACACGACAGACCTGAAGTTTAGAGGAAGCTAGCGTGGTAGGCTACAACACAAGGCCATTAGCGCTGAACCTGTAAGCAAGGTGTGTGTGTGTAAGCAAGGTGTGTATGTAAGCAAGGTGTGTGTGTGTTCTGATGTGTCACTGGCAAGGGGCATCGCATGCATGCATACACAAGTGCATGATATGCAGACCAGAAGGACCCCAACAAACCCACCCCCACTGTAACCCATGGAGCATGACAGGAGACCTTGAATGACCTTGTCCTCCATAGCTCTCACAGAACACGCTGTCCGCATGCCAAGCCCAACCCACCTCTCTCTCTCTCTCTCTCTCTCTCTCTCTCTCTATCCCTTTTTCCACTTATCTGTCCTTCCCTCTATCTTCCCTCTTCATCTCTCTGTACTGCCGTCTCTGTGTAATGTGGTTTGTATCAGTTCTGTCAAGTCCGTTTGTTCCCATCGTTTAAGTAAATAATCTGAATGATGGATTGCAGTCTGATGGGGACAATTACAGGCGCAGACCCTGCACCATATTGTACTGTAACTTAGGTTAATCGAAAAAGTAAAAGCCAACAAACAAGCAGAAAAGGAAACGCACACACAACACCCCACAACCCACCCTGCTTTGCCTCTGAAAGGCAATTAACTCCACATTGATAGCTCAGCAGTGGGAGGTGATCGGTCCCGTTCTGGTTGCTCCCTGATAAGAGCTGAAAGGATGGGTTTTTTCCTCCTCCCAGCAGAAATGGTTTCTGCATGCTCACACACACACACACACACACACACACACACACACACACACACACACACACACACACACACACACACACACACACACACACACACACACACACACACACACACACACACACTTTTACTGCCACTGCATATCAGTGACACACACACACACACACACACACACATTTTTACTGCCACTGCATATCAGTGACACCCACAGACCCTCACATGCATAAAGACATCGAGGAAGTAGGGCACTATGGGTGCAAATACATCATTACTGAGTGAATGCTGAATGTGTGTTATGTCAGTGTAAAAGCTGAATTAATGACACTATCAGCAATGTAACAGTTTATATTGGCCGTACATGATTTACCAGCCCATTCAATATGTTATCGGAAAGTAAACAATCGATTGCTCAATGCATCAGTACTAAATCCATCACAATTAACGGGAACAACCACTGCAATTTGAGTGTATTGATCTATTGAGGATGTTTAGGATTGGCATGATGCTAGAAAATAATATATATATCTGATTGGATGTAGGTGGATTTCTTAAAACACACAAAACAGGTGTGTTCTTTTCAAACCATGATTGTACCACCTGAAGGGACATGTATGTTATTAGCCTCCTTTGACCTTCTGTAAGTGATTGCAGAGAAACCCTGAGGCTGTGGTACACACACACACACACACACACACACACACACACACACACACACACACACACACACACAGTCTTTTCTCTGGGTGTTTTTCATTATGCTTTTACGTCACTGTAAAAGTGTTTTTTTGTTATTTTCTGTATCAACAAGGAAGACGTGATTTTTTTTTTTACAATGCGTTTCCTGCATCAGAGGGGATATGCCAGTTAGTCCGTCACTCAAACACAGATAACTAAACTCACATCCTGTTTGTTCACCACCATAAAAAAGACATGCACACCACACTCAAAACACACTCACCCTCTTATCACGCGTGTGTGTGACTCATTCTATTGAAATACATCACCCCATACTATTTTCTTTTTCTTAAATCAGTCGGTTCATTTGAATATTTTAACACAAATACTCACTAGCTAAGTTACTGCTTCGGCGAGTATTTTTATGACATTTTGTCAAAACCTCAGGGAATACTGTCCTACTCTGCAGAGTTTTATATTAATATTTAGCATTTAGTATACTTAGTATATTGACAAAAAGTACAGCTGGTGTTCTGAGTAAATCCAATTATTTTAAAGTAGATTCCTCTAATGTTGTGACGGGTTCACATCCGGAAACCTGCACAGCTCTGGTTTTTATATACATTTGAGTCGTTGATTAAATTCCCTTTTGAGGATGTGTGATGCAACGTTTGTGTTGTAACATTGTCAAATATATTCCCCTTACATATTTCAGGTTGACATGCAGGAAGAAAATACATCAAACAAAGTTCTTAATTAATCTTACCTTGTACTTTCTCATAAATAAATAATACAAACACTGCTCTCTAAAGAAGAATGTTTCTCATCTCTTTTTCATTTATCTGGGTTCTGTCTCACTCACTGGCTTTTCTTTGTCTACAGTAGTAGCTTTCCCACTTCCTCATGTCTTGCTACGTCCTACCCACACCCCTCCCCCCTCCATTCCTGTCATGGGTAACTTAAGGTTATGTAAGCTATTTGTAATGCTTTCCCAAGTGGCACACAGGGCACACCTTTGTTCAATAACAATATAAATGCCAATAAAGAATCAATCAGATACATTTTTATCTTCAGGTCCACAAAGACTCCTCTATGTATTTAAATAGGATGAAAACTACCCATTAATTGACGATTCATTTCTCAATTATCTCGTCATTGAATCTTTTTAGTTTGTTATTTATTTATTTTTAAAAAAAGGCCCAAAAGTCATGTATTTATAATGATAGGCAGAAAAGAAGTTCTTAACGTGACAATCAGCAAATGTTTGTTATTTTTCTTACAATTCATCAATCATTAAATTGCTATTCATTATTGTTGTGTTCATCTGTAATGATGTCAGCCATCATTGTAATGTAAGCTACAATCATCATTGAAATCTAATTAAAGATCATTTGATTTAAATAACAGACACAAACCCCAAACGTTGGCAGTGTCTGTGTTGCTCCACTCTTAAGGGAGAATGCTTAATGCACGTGACCCTTGCATTTGTTAGTTCACCCAAACAGCCATCCACCCATTCTACACTTAATCATTTGGTACATCTACAGCAGGGGTCCCCAAACTTTTTCCTGTGAGGGCCACATAACTTTTCCCTTCTCTGATGGGGGCCGGGGTCAGTTTGTAACAGAAAAAGTGTGACGATCGCAGGGGTGCCTAAACGTAAACATTTATTGTTTTCCAGAAAGCCACACATAACCAAGCTGAGCTAACAGGTCCACTTTTTAGCTTTGAGAGTTTGTCTGCTCGCATTTGGCCTTGCAAGTTATCATACTTATCTTTGTGACGGGATTCATAGTGTCGGCGCAGATTGTATTCTTTGAATTCCGCCACCGCCTCTTGACAGGTGAGACAAACAGCCTTTTCTTTGCATTGAACAAAAAATCAGTTAAATACCCTGCATTCTGAATCCATTTTTCTCTTACCTAACCTTTTCGCCATTATTCCGTTCTATTTTACAGGGGCTAGTCTAGGATTCGCGTGGCCAGACTAAAAAAAAATCATAATGCGTCTCTGGTATTGTTCAGGGGGCCGGGCCAAATGTGGGGGCCTTAGTTTGGGGACCACTGATCTACAGTATATCCTGCAGTTAACACTAACGTCTTTCTCTCCATTCATAGCTCAGCTATCAAGAGGATCAAGAGGGAGGAAGAAGAGGAGGTTAGAGACAAGCCAAACACAGAGGATGGATGTATGAGGGGTGGTGTACTAACTACACTGGCCGAGGAGAGTTTGGGGAAAGTACAGCAAATGAAAATGTAATTTTGCTCTGTGAATTGGTGTATTGACTTACGGAAGCATGCTCCAATAAGCACAAGCAGCTGCAGCTCATAATAAGGACAATATTAGCTCAGTGCTAGTTATGGTCACATGGCACTCAGTCATAAGTGGATCATGAGGCTTCCTCCAACCCCACAGCTGCACTGCACACACTGCACACACAGCCACACACACACACACACACACACAGCCCCTTTCACCCCACACCCAAAGCTCCTGAAAATAACTGTGTAGAAATACAATGACAGGAAAACCATTATGACTGCATTAACCAGAACCCTCGTCATGTGCACAGGAATTCAAAAGCGCTCCCAAGAACTCAATTTCTCCGTCAGACTGGAGGACATGGACAGATTGTCTGACAGACAGGAGGTAGAGAAAGAGTCCATGACATCAAAGAAAAGCACGAAAGAGCAGATGTCTCTTTGACAGGATGAGTACTCTTCATTTACCGCAATAGAAATGACGTCAGCACTTATGACAGTCCCTGGCCGCCTGCCCACGTCTTGAGAGCATGCTCCCATTCCCCTCGCCTACGCTTCCCACTTCCTCTTGGCCAGTCAAATCCATTCAATCATTCAATTGTCATCTATCTCCTAAATCTTGTACCAGGGTTAAACGCTTGTCAGTGAAGGACAACTGAGCACATGATCATCCTCAAGGAAAACATCAGGTTTTTAGCATATACTTTATTTATATCTGTGCTCATGACCAATACTATTTACTACGATACTATTTGGATTGTAGTTATTACACAGACAGGAAATTCATCCGTGTAAAACTTTCACTCATGCACTTTCTATTCATTTCTTGTGTGTGACTTGCAATAAAGTTCACAGTGTGTAGGTATTGTGTAGGTAATGTAGGTACTTCTCTAAAGTGTTCGTGATTTGTGCTATACGACCCGTAAGCTGTTTCTCATCATCACACTGCTTTTTGTCACCTCCGCCCAAACACTAAACAGATCTAAACATGTATGACACAATTGTGCAGACATGCACACGTACACCCAAAAACACACATGTGCTGGTGTCTGCCTGAAAAGCCCTTAGCCAATAGTTGGGGTTCATTGTGTCACTACAAAGTGACAGCGGCGAAACTTCCAAACTATGTAAGTGAAGATTTGAATACAATTTTAGAATTTCTTCTTCTGTACACAGTAAAAAGAAAAAAAGTTTTTGATGCACTACAAAAAGTAAAAAAATAAATCCTTTAAATATTGAGACAATATCATCAAAAGGCTAAAAAATATGTTTTTTTTCGTTAAATTACAAAAACTTTATTCCACATTTTCTTTAATAGAAACAAAAATAATCTAGATTAATTATGTAAAAGTTCACATTCTTAGACATGAAAAAGATAGATAGATAGATAGATAGATAGATAGATAGATTAGATAGATAGATAGATAGATAGATAGATAGATAGATAGATAGATAGATAGATAGATAGATAGATAGATAGATAGATAGATAGATAGATAGATAGATAGATAGATAGATAGATAGACTGAGTGAGAGACTAAATTAATTAATGCGGTTAATTCTGACATGTAAAAGTAAAACTGATGCCATGTGTTGTGATGTGGCAACAGACTCTGAGTTAGAGGTCTGTGTCTGCATGACCAAAACTACTATACCTGAATGGTTGCACCTATTATAATCAACCCACATAAGATTAAACCCCCTGAATACAATCTAAAGATCGGGTGAAAACATATACTTTATTTATATCTGTTTATACTGTATAACAATGCAAATTCAAAAGACAAGTGAATCATATTTCCCTTCCCATCATGTGTGAGCACAGGACGGTGTGTGTAGATGGAGGAATACTTAGTTTTAAAATGTAACTCCTCTACTCAGGGCTGCAATGAATGAACTTTTAACTGGTGGCTGCATCTCAGCATCATTATGTTTAACTCTACTGTACCTATTTAATCTTAGCTATGGGCACAGCAGATTCCGTTTAAAAATGGGAAGAGGCCCTGAGTACATATGCCATTTTCACAACTCTGTACCGTTTACAGAATACTGTTAATGTCAAACTCCTTATAGATATTTCCTTCTTTCCTAACCTCCCAGCTTGAAGACTGTTGTGAGCTACCCTGGTTAATCAATGACACTAATCGATTGATTAACCTCCAGATAGAGAGGAAACAGCACCGCTGTCAGAGCTGATAAATGCAGCAGTGCACGTCACAGTAAGAGAGGGTGGACTTTTTCCACCGTTACACCTAAATACTAAAGATTAAAAGAAGGAGTGGAACTGATAACACACATTTGGAAGATATGTTGTAATGGACCATTGTGTGCAGTATAATGGAAAACTATGTGTAATGTAACATATATGTTATGTAAGATCATATCACACTCTGACACAGTACACACTAAAACACGCCATCAAGAACAGCATGGGGTCTAGTTTGAGTTCATTTTTGGTCTTGCACTAGTCACTCTGCCCCTCCATCTGCTCTGTTGTCCCAAGTGTGTGTGTGTGTGTGTGTGTGTGTGTGTGTGTGTGTGTGTGTGTGTGTGTGTCTGTGTGTGTGTGTGTGACACTCCCCTGAGTCCCTGTGTGTCTGCTGAGCCACTACATGGCAGAGACACACAGGGACCAGACGCAGCGAGGAGAATTACATAAACGACACAGTGGTGCCAGAACTCCTTGTTTTCAGTCTCCTGCAAGTAAATACTGGAAAACAGATCTGAGAGGGGGAACGTGAGAGATGGAGAGTGGGAGACAGACAGAGTGTGTATATGTATGTCTGTATTAGCTTAAGACAGACACTTTCTCTTGCTACCACACTCTCAACACTTTATTTCTTCTACATCTTTACTGCTGCCTGTATTATTTTCTGGGTGGATAACACAACATGCACCTGCATGTTGTGTTATCCACCCAGAAGTCTAAGGGTTATTCCCCCGAGTGTCGACTCATTCACGGCAAATGGCAAATGCGAGCTTTGTTCTGGTCAGTGCATAGATGGGGATATAGAGTAAAGAGGAAAGAGTGGTGTCATAGTTGGGTTCTCAATTTGAGGGAGGCAATACGAGATGAGGAAGAAAGACAGTTTCACAAAAGTGAGAAGTTGTGGGTGCATTTATCTTGCACAAAGTAAAAAAAGAGAACGCTGATAATGAAGCGGTTGGGAAAAACAGAACATCTTATTGGCTGAGTTGTTGTAATCAGGGTCATCTGCTGCAGCACATGATAATATCATGAACTGTGTGCATTTATTAAATGTGAACTGCTACATCGGAAATGTTCAAGATTAAAGCAGCTGCAATCAATATTTTTATAACAGTGTATTCAAATGTGAAAATATGAAAGTAGTCACATGTGGTGATGAACCTACAGAGAAATATCATCTGATTCTGCAGCTCCGGTCAACTTTATGGAGATTTATAGCAAAGTTTCAGTTCATTGCTGTCTGGACCGCTGCATTACTTTTTTTTGGTTCACTCTCCGTGCTCTCATAGCGTCGCTTTAAGCCGATGAAATAGTCTTAAAAACCTACTGTGCACTACCTGCTCAGCACCAAACAGCAGACAGACACACTTAGCATCCAGCAGGGGAACATAGTGCAGCATTTACCAGCTAAAGAACTGGATATTTCCCTCAAGAGAACAAAAACAGAGATAAAAGAGAGTGAATATTGTACTACTGGAATGATGTTTCTTAGTAACTGCTGAATTTGAAACTGTTTGCTAACAAGGTGGACATCTGGACAGCTTACAATGTGATGTGTCAATATTGTGTTCACAGCTCATTCCTGCTTCACTAAAGTGACCAAAAACTAAATCTATTTTTGCACGTTCAAAGAAATACAAAAGTTTGACAATCAATCAGTGTTTTTTTTTTTTTTAGAGTTTTACTTTAAGGACACTTGGTTTTAAAGCTATAAACAGCTACAAAGGTTCTGCGGGACTATGTATCATTCACTTACTGTTTCCTGTATTAACATTCAGGTTGTCAGTTCTCCTACCAACTGTCATAGCTTTTGGGTTTCTTTTTTTGCATAATCCTAATCGTTAAAACATTAAAACTTTACAGAGCAGACAGACTGATGAGGAACAACGACATTTAAACCAGATTTACATTATTTTGGGTGGTTTTCTAGTTGCTCTTGGTTGCTGTAGCAAGCGTTCCGGTGGTGATAACTCTTCCCAACCTGTCGTCTCTCCTGCTTCCCTTCCCTGTCCACTGCCGCCCTCCATGCCAATTTGACTACTTTTTTTTGTGAACGGAGAAGGACTGAGACTGCAGGTTTCATCCCCTTTTAACTTTGGCTCCTGCCAAATGCAACTACGCTGCAGGTCATGAAATTAACTAAAGATTAATTTCAGTGTCTTCCCTCCATGCACCCTCTCCCCTTCCCATCTCGCCACACCTTGTCTTTCTTTTACCAAAGAACTCATACGCTTCCCCAGACACATTGCATCCTTTCACAATCTCTTGATTTCAAAATTATAGACACTTGTAAATGTTTGATCTTGAAACAGTTTAACCCCTTAATGTTATGCAACAAGCACATACTAGTGCACAACAAGTCCTGTCACAATGTCCGGAATTACAGTAAGTGAGACAGTTGCGGTGTCGGTAGGTCTGGGCCGGTGAATATTAATTAATTCCTGCAGCACCCCCGCCGCTCCCTTCTGCCAGCCCATTTCCGCCTGCTTTTATATTTGGCAGCTGCCCAGAACATTCTTGTGTTATTGCAGTGGCTCAGTGTACGGGGTCTACAGAGGACATACACAGACAGGTACACATATTTCACTCACACACACACACACACACACAGCCTATTTTTCTCCTGCTCACTCAATTTTCCTATCCCCCCCCCCCTCCAGCACAAAACGACGAGGTCTCTTCACAGCTGGAGGTTACTCCTGTTGACTGAACAAATGGGCCAGAGCAGCTAGCTAGTACACCACGCTGTCACAGTAGCTACATACAGTTGAGCAAGATTCAGGATAAGCACACATGCCCTTCGTTTTGGATTTCCTCATCTAATTCTCATCTAAACACTGTGGTTTGAGTACATACCTAAAATCACTGAGTCAATCTGGCTAATAACACCAATTAAAACCATATTCTGCTTCACTAAAACATAAGCTGTCAAGTGACTGTCCTTGGGAAAAGATAAGGACATAGTAAACAGTATAGGTGAAATAGTATATGTCCCAGTACTGAATTTTACCTGCGATGTGTTAAATATTTGTCTATGGAAACATAAGGAAATTGCGCAGTCTTGGTAGCTGCAGTTGATGCAGTAAATATTTAATTATGAGAAATATCAAATGTGTTGCTTGAATGCACTGAGCGTTGTGTAAACAACTCAAAGTGGTAGTAAATTGATTAATGAATTTCAGATTTATGCTACAAAACCAAGTCATTTCTGCTAACGTGGATACAGGTCATGACACCGATTATGTTGATACTAAGTAGAAAAACATGTTTTACAGGAGAAGCTGGTGTCTGTTGAGGTTAGTTTTTCTGTGCATTCAGGACAAGAGGCAAGACTGGTTTTGACATGCAGGGACATTTAGATATGTACTAGCTGCTGGTGCGTAGATGAATTGATAAGATGGTAGTCTAAAGAGGAAGTTCTGTTCCAGTAAAGAAATAGGATAAGAATAAATATTTGTATCTGGTTTATCCAATCCCCACTAAAGTCTGTTAAAAAACTACATTTTGTGCAGCGTCAATTTCGCCTGAGGATCTAATAAATGGGGCCAATTTACCAACTAGGCTCTATTCTTAGAGGCCACACCGAAGTATGATATAAAAGCAGCTGTTAAGTTGGACTATTATCACACAGTGGATGTAAATCATCCCACAGCTATGCTTTGTTAATCAACTAAGCTGGCCTCCTGAGGTTTTATTAGAGGAGCCTTGCAAATGAAGCTTCTACGTAGGCTCTGTGCAGATTGTTTGCATTTGCTGCCATGGTCTACCTAAGCCGTTGATCTGGATAACCGAGAATACAATAAGGTAGGTACGTGTTAGGAAGCAGCATCAAGATATCCACATCGTCTGACTGACAATAGCAGTGCATCAAATTAAGTAGCCTCCTAGTTATTTTAACGGGACCACTTTATTGTCGGAGTGGGGATGCCGCCACAGAGGTGTCAGCTAAAAGGGGTCAGTTAAAAGAAAAAGTAGATCCTTGCTAAACCCAGTGCAATGTCATCCTGCAACACGTTACAGTCCATTGGTGTACCGCATACATGCAAGCTCACATGCAAGTGTAGCTCGTACTGTGTAGCATTGAGCTTCAGAAGCTGTTCTGATAACTTCCCAGAGATGAAAAATCCTGCCTCAAAAGAAGTAAAAGGATAAACTACTGTGCAGTGTCTTGTCAGTCACTAGTGAAGCCACAAGTATGCTAATGTTTGTGTCCCCTGTTGATCTGGCTAATTCAGAATTCAAACCCTACCCTTAATTCAGCTGAAGTTCAGAATGTGTTTTTACCATGTTACGGCTCTCTTCACGGTCAGTATGGCCAGGAAAAGTCATGTCAATTTTATTTATATAGCCCAATATCCCAAATCCCAAATTTTCCTCAAGGGGTTTTTCAACCTGTCCCTAAAGGCCCTGTCACACATATCCGTAAGGCAGAAACGTATGCTGGCGCATATGAAAATTTGTCTCAGTATCACTTACTAATACAAAATATAACAGATGAATGCCCAACGAATGAATAAGATATACAAAAATATGGCATATACAAAATATCGGCAACACGCTGGTGTACGTAGATATAAGGGAAGGTATAAGTAGTATTCGTTAAGAGCTCACTGTGTTACGCTGGGGTGCGTTGTTGAACGCTAATGTTTTGAGCATGTTCAAAATTACCGGACGTACCCGACGTGTGCTTCATAAGATATGCAGACGTTACGTTACGTTACGTTAGACATACGTGAATACGGAATACGTACGTGAATACTTACCTATGTAAATACAGTACGTGAATACCTACGTAAACGTTAGAGGTACGTTAGATATAGGCTACGTCAGCTGACGGTGAACCCTACAGCCAATGTATTGATAACGAGTGGATAACCTATTCCTACCCTATGTTAAGATGATGCCTGACGACGGAGTAACTTATTAAACGTGTTTCTACAGTACAGCTAGCGTTCAACATTCTAGCCGTTCTCCAGCATCAGCATGACGTGAACCAAATGGTACTTGTCCAGCTCCGTTGGCCAGACGCTCTGATACGTTTTAAATAGATAAGTGATACGCTATCAATGTTTGACATACGTATAATAATTCGTTATGTATACGTCAGCTACAACACCGCTGTGGAAAAGTTGGACGTTTTTGGACTATGACACATTTTGAGCTAATTTTCATATACGCCAGCATGTTTCTGCCATACGGAACTGTGTATGTCTGGTGTGTTCGGCGTAACGTCTGCGTCCTTCAAACGATCACAAGTTACCGTAACTTTATATCAACCTATTGCTGATAAGGATAAGGATAAACTCCCCCCCCAAAAAAAACTTTAACTTGGAAATAAATGGAAGAAACTCCTCTGGACAGACTGACTTCTTTAACATAGCCCACAGGTTTACTTTTTGTGCACTTGACGCCATTGATATGGTTTTCATCCTAGGATTTACAGGGAAGGCCACAGAAATTGCAGATAAAATGTGTATCAATCTATGAAAGCATCATTAAATCTTTGGAAAGCATTGGCATTTGAGTCACTGTAGCAAGGTGATATATTTAGCAAGGATTAGCAGGATAATGTATTATATTTCCCACCCCTAGTAAATACAATCCCTGGCTGTCAGCAGGAAGGTAATCATTAACTAGTACTACTGTTAAGTAGTATAAGTAAAGACTACTAACACAAACAACCTAGTGTATTTAAAAATACGCGCTTCAAAATAAATATATATTCTTTTACAAATGTTTATAGACATGCAAAAGAGCATGATGTCTGCGTGGAATACAACTTCTGCCTGTCAGGAAGTAAAGTTTAGACGGAGTATACTTGCTTTTATTACCCTTATTGTGGGCAAACTTTAAAAACAGGTCCAGTCATCACAACCATTATCTCGAGCACCAGCAGTACTCCACCCGTCATCAACATTGTTATCATTTGGATTAAGCTGCACTGGCATCATCACTGCTGTACACCAGCTCATCACAAGTTACAGTTTAACTGCCCTCAAAACATGTGACCAAAGTAACCATGGTAACAGTCTCAATAACAAAGGGAGGCCCAGACCAGGTCAACAAAGACTGGGATTCTCCTCGGGATGATTAGGTTACATAAATGATTAGTGCTTCAACACAAGACCTTCAGTCTGCCTCACATGTCTCCATCTAAACATTGGTACACCTCCACCCTCTGCACTCAGCTCCACCATCTGTCTGTGGTAAAATATCCAGACTGTTGGACTTGGGTCATCTTACAGACAACAGCAAAAGACGTAAGACTAGGGTTACTATGTGTGCAGGCTTCACCAATGGATCACCCGTTTGTTGTGTCTTTCTACAGCTGAGCTAAAGAGACAGTTATAGTATCTAACAGGAACTTAAATTGAGGGAAATTGGGCTGACAATATACAATCTGAATATTGAGGAAGCTATTTGAAATCTCTGTGAAAGTTCAGCTATATAGCGTATGAAGATTATACACACAGAGGAGGGGAAAGAGCAGATTTCCCATGTCTAGTGAAAACCATCAACTATCAAAATGATAATGTATTGGTCTTCTTTTAGCATTGTTCTTCCCTGTGAAACACAGTAAGGAACGGCTTATAAATTATATGAAAAGGGGAAGTGGATCAACTTTTCGAAACTAAGAGTATATATATATATATATTTTTAGCACATGTAACAGATATTAATAGCATTTTTTGCACTTATTACTCAGCTTTGATGAATAATCGATTCTGATTGGTCAATTATAGCATTCTATGGTCTGTTATTTCTGAATAGCAGACCTCTGCTATGAAGACCGTTGCTTTGGATGCAGTTATTTAGCAGAACCAAAACTATTTTGCGTTGAATTATTGAATCTTTAGTAAGTAGCCATCTAATAAGCGGGGCCATTTACAGCGAGTGGGTCCTTGTTGCAGTTTTTCATCGTTTCAGGGAGATTCAAGACTGCATCACCTTGTTAAGTAACTGGTTGCAAATAGATCACTGTATACACAATACATTGGACTTTACACACGGTGCTGTAAACATGTTGTATGATTGAGTATGACATTGGAAGGCCAAATCCATTCAATGAATAGTATTTAAATGTAAAAAGAAAGAAAACAAAGCTGGGTGTAACTCGCCAACTCACCTCACTCTCAGAGTCTGACTTATGATTGACTGAAGTAGTTTAATTATTGTTTGTGGAGGTGATAAAAAGCAAATCCATTCACTTTGAACAGGAGACTCATGATATGTGCTTTATTACATCACCATAAATATTACAATGCTTCATCAGCAACAGGTTAAATAAATCTGTGCATAGCATGGTAACACATTTTAGGTCAGACTAATCTCTTGTTTCCTATTGGCCATGGCAGAATTATACACGATGTTTAGACAAAAGCAAGGACTTAATGTCTCTTTTCTTCTGCCATTATAAGGTAATGATTTTTACAGTGTCACAATCAAAGGTGTTATGCAATCTGTGTCCTTTTTCGGCTTGACGCTCAGTGTTCTTCCATATTCTTGTAAACCATATTTGGAGTGTACAGTAGGTGTGTACTGTACGTGTGTGTGTAATGAGGGATAGCGGGTAAGGTATCACACGGTCAATGAAAGGCTTTAAGGAGGATTGCTCATGCCTCTGACTGACTCACAAGGTGCAATGAACTCCTACTCTATTGATGTTTAACTAAATTCCTTTGTTAATAGAGTATCTAGAGTCACATGTCCTTGGACTGTGCGCACACACATTTCCACACAGGAATGTAGCAGGCTACCACAGCAGGCAGATCTAAATCTAAGCGGAAGCAGAAATAACAATTTTGACATGTTTATTTAAATAAGGGGGCAAGTGTTGTTCTGACCCGTCAGTGGTAAAGAGGAAGAAAAGCCTGGCATTATTGATGTTATTTATACTCGTAATGACTTTCACTGGATGGTCTCCTCTACAGTGTACAGATGTCCCAGACAAAGAGGCAGTCCATGGCACCTTCCCAGATGACTGTATCCTTGGGGATTTATTGTCACCCTGATCATCATGGGAACAAGGATGGTATGTTTCTGTGGTTGCCGTGATGATAAAAAGGAGTCAGTCCTGGATGGGAACAAGCCGCCAGGGAACCATGGCAACTGCAGTGAAAATGTCAAACGCCAGATCTTAAGTGCTCCAGCTGGAGGAATCTCAGTGATTGAACTGCTGTGTATCCAGCTTTCCAATGTTTTTCTTTCATGCCGAGTTCATACCGTTTTATATTGTTACTAAATTACATATGTTTTTAATGTTTAAATGTCTGAACGACTTTACACACTTTAAATAAAGAAAATGCATAATTTATCACTATGTAGCTTGCTTGTTTATTCACAATGGATCTATCTGAGGAAGCTTGGCACCGAGTTAATATTTTACCCTGGCAAACCCTAGCCTCTGGAAATTAGCCTTAAGAGGCTGGCTGGATTGAGCGAAATGGATGAATCAATTAAGCAGCAGAAGCTGGTTTGGAGGGGGCGTAGCATTACAGTGGGGACTAGAAATGGATGGTTTTAAAAGTGCCAGAGAAGCGCTACTGCATTAATCCAAGTGAGCCATCAGAGTAGCATGAGCACTAAGCACACTATTGCCATAGACACCAAGCTGTATTTTCCTACACCTACTGATACGCACTTATTAACTACTGCATTGCACAAAGACAGACACCGCTATTACTACAGAAAGAGGATTTTTAACTGACTCTTGCAAATTCAAAACAGTGAGCACTATGGTTACCACAAATAATGATATTATGTGGATGCCTACAAACTTTATAAGACTAAGAAGAGGCAGTTAAACTACAGCTAGTTTTGGATTTGGAGTTTATGTTCACCAGTGGGGTAAAAAATATAGATCATAGATCCATCTATCAGACTCAGCTAATCCATCTAGCATGATAAACAAACGTTATATGTGCATACAGTTTACCACCATGTCTTCCTCCTGAACAAATGTAATGATTTGCCCACATTAAGTCAGCAAAGGTAACAGACAGATGGTAATCTAAGCTAAAGCTAGCTACATGTGGACTTTTTTCTTTTCCTTATGCAAAGCAAACTGTACTAAACAGTATATATCATTCTGATCTTTACAAGTTTCTTCCTTCACTACTTCTCCACCTCAAGCGCCAGTGTTTACCCAAATTAGGATTAAAATGTTCCTGGGGAACATGGCAGCTCAAATCGGCTTT